>NW_023995346.1:0-125372 GCF_015586225.1 Lucilia sericata | reverse complement strand
CAACATTTCAAACAGATTTACTTAAACTTTTAATTATTGAAAATTTTACTTTAAAAGCTTTATAAGTTTACTTTTAAAAGTTTGCCAAACTTAGCAGGTTTTTCAAAAATTTAGTTGGTAAAATCAGTTATTTATAACTTAAATAAATTTTATGTTAATTAATAAAAGAAAATTTTCTTTCTTTCATATAATAGCTATTGACTTGGACTTATAGAAATGAAAAAGCTTTTTAGCAAAAGCTTAAAATGTTTAGCTTTAAAAGAAGCTTTCAAAATTTTGCCAAATTAAAGAAATACATTTTTTTATTAGTTTTTATTATGGTAATAAACTTTGTAACATTTCAAAGAGTTTCATTTAAACTTTCAATTATTGAAAATTTTACTTTAAAAGCTTTATAAGTTTACTTTTAAAAGTTTGTCAAACTTAGCAGGTTTTTTTTAAAAGGAAGTTGACAAAATCACTTTTTTTGTAACTGAGATAAATTTTATTGCAATTAATAAAATCATGATCTCAATAGCTTTTAATTTCAAGTTTCTGAAATGGAAAAGCTTTTTAAAAAAGCTTTTTATGTTTATTATTATAATGCTGCTAAACTTCGGAGATTTGTTCTTTTTCAAAACTTCATTAAAGTTGTTGGCAATTAATAAATTTAAAATTTATTAATTTAAAGCTTAATATGTTTATTGGTAAAAAGCTTTCAAATTTAAGAGATTTTTCAAGAATGATTACTTTTAACTTTTTAACATTTAAAAGTTATTGTCTACAACTGTAAAATAGGGAACACTTTGTTTAAAAAGCATAATAGCTTTATTTTTAAAAGCTTTCAAACTTTGATTTTAATTCAAATACTAAATTAGCTTTGAAGAAAGCTTAACTAATCTTATTTCAAAAGTGACTCTCCTCTCTTTAACAACAAACAAACTATTAACCCCTTAAAGCTTTAATTTTGCCCTTTTCTTTTGCTCCCATGTATGCCTTAACATATTTATTTCAATTATTAATTGTTTAACAATAATATTAAACATTGCACAATACCTACCACTCTTTATTATTTATCCATTCAATGCAAAGAATTGAACTTAATTCATATTTTTATTCTGTTTGCTTTTCGCATTGTATGAGGCGTTACACATGGTCCTACTTTATAATATTATTATACTACCAGGAGCATATGTATGTGGAGGGTGCACATCATGCATAATGGATTTAAATGGCATGGAAAATATGCGCACATAAGTATATCAATTTTTTCCATTCTTTACTTTTTTTTCATTTTAATATTTTCTTTTCACATTAAAATATTTTAACTGAAATGCATGAGTGCTTATTTAATAATAATTCGTAATAAAAAAGCATAAATACATAAATATCAAATGCAATTTACTGGAAATAAATTGTATAAATATTTTTTATTTTTTTATTTTAAATATGTATAAAAAAAATTTTGTTATTAAAAAACAAGAACTAAGTGTTTAAAGAGAACCTTTTAAAATTAATGTTAATAATTTAAGTGGAAAAATCAAATGTTTTAAAAAGTAGAGGGGGAGAGCAAATATTCAATTACTTATGCTAAAAGGGTCCATAATTGAAGATATTTTTCTGCTCTACTGAAAGCTATAATTTAAATTAAAATTTAGTTTTAAAAGAACTACGATTAAAGCTTAAAAACGGTAATATATATACAATTGAAGCTTAGATTCGTATGCTTAGATTTGCATCTAATGATTTATTCAATTAAACTTAGATTGGGAGTTAATCAAATCTATAATTGCAGCAATTATTTGACTCCAATTAGGCTTTCAATAATAAATATTTAACTCTAAAGGCACTCAAAAAGCTAAGATTTGCTTCTAAAGTTATCTACGATTGAGAACTAGATTAAAGCTTTAAAGATGACAACATTTGAAGCTTAATTTGGACTCGTTAGAAACCTAAAATTCAAGCTAAGATTTGTGCCTAAAGATATCTGTAAGAGAAGCTAGGTTTCGACTCTAAGCAGCCAAAAACGTAAACTAAGATCCTCAACTCCAAGATTTCTATAATTAACGGGGTTTATTGGCCCAGATTGGACACAAAGATATCTATATATATAATAGTTTAACAAAGGGGATCGAAAAATAAATTCATAAAATTAATGAAACATTCTTCATTAATGCAATGAAACATTTCATTGATAAAATGATGAAATTCATGACTAGAATGAGGCTTTTCCGCTTAGTGTTGGATTGAAGCTAAGATTTGATACTAAATGGGTTTAACAATTGAAGCTAAGTTTAAGCTCGATGTAGACTTACGTTTAAAGTTAAGTTTTGACTGATGACTATGCTCCAAAAAGATCCTGTATTGTAGATTTAAACTTTAAAAGGGTCTGTAATTGAAGCAGTGTTTTGAATCGAAAGATATCTAAGATTAAAACTAGAATTTGTCTTTAAGAAAATCCACGATATTTGCCAACTACATCCATGATTGAAACTAAGATTTAACTTTAAAAAGACTTAAAACAGAAGCTTTAATTTGACACTAAAGGGATGTCTAGGCTTAAAGCCAAGTTTGAACTCTAAAAGTATCACTATTAAAGCTAAGTTTAAGTTCTAAGAAACTCAAGATTAAAGCTAAATGAAGTAGGAACTTAAAAATTACCTACAATTGAAGCTATATACGGATCTAGAGAGATTACGATTGAGGCTAAGATTAAACTCTAGAAAGACTTAAAACCGAAACTTAGTTTGATCTATAAACAGACCTTGATTCAATCTATGATTTAATTCAAAGTCGTCTAAGATTGTAGCTAAAATATCGCTCTAAAGGGACCTACCGCTCCAACGATTCAAATTATTGAAGTTAAGTTTGAACTCCAAAGAGTCAAAAGGTTGAAGCTAAGTTTAGGTTAGCTTAGCAGGACGTCCTCGCGATGTCTTCACTAGCGACACACTTGGGTCCAGTATATTGATCCCTTTGTGATACCTGAAACGAGTGAAAACGGTCAGCGTATTAGTACACTTCGACTTAATTACTCTGGTTTCCTAAACCGAACCAGTTTGTAGCACGAATATAGGAATATATCTTCGGATGTCGACCTCCGATAGATCGGCTAAGTCATGCAAGAAGTAGCTACCTAATAGACTAGTTCTATGATCTGCTAGGGCTAGGGACAATGACAGAGGAAATGAGTTATACTCTCTTCTTCATCTTCATCCTGGCAGCTCCTGCAGAAGTCATTACTGGGTAAGTTTAGTCTTCTTGCATGGAGCCCGAAAGGCCAGTGGCCAGTCACCACCGCCGTTAAGTTCCGTAGATTGACTTTCGGAATATAGCGAAGGACTTGGGAACTGCCTGTCTGCAGGTGTCCTCAGTCGACCATCTGCATTGCGCAAGCACATATAGTTTTTCACGTATAAAGCGTTTGCAGGTTGAAAGCGGTATGCCGACGAAAGGGTCGTTGTGCTCTCTTACAAGTGAGGAACCCAACTTGGCAAGAGAGTCCGCAATAATATTACCAGAAATTTGTTAATGTTTTGGAATCCAGTACAGTCCTATTGTGGAATGTTTCGCCATTCATTAAGGGATGCCCGGCATTCTAGGACTAAGTTTGATGTTGTGTAGACACCATTAATGTTAAGATTTGACTCAAACGGATCTGTGATAAAAGCTATGATTTGACTATAAAAAGACTTAGGATAGAAAGTATTTTTAAACTCTAAAGAGACATATAATTGAAGTCTGAATTTGACTTTAAACAAAGCTAGGATTAAAGCTTAGATTTGGCTCAAAATCGAAGCTAAGTAAAAAGATATACGATTGAAGCTAAGATTTGGCACTAAAGCAATCAAAAACAGAAACTAAGATTTGACTCCCGATATTGTTCAATATTACCTTTTTCGTAACTCCCTTCAACATCTAAACTTCCTTTATTAATAATTTATCTATTATGCTCTCTCTAGGGAAAACAATGACAAAATCTTAAGTTTTATATTTTTTATTAAAAAATCTTGTTAAAAATTTATTAACTCCCCTACAAATTTATGATTTCCTACTACTCCAATAAATTTCACCCTATAGGCCTCATTGTACACACTCAACATTCCAACAAACTGAAAAACAAATATTACCTAACTTTTATCTACCTGTTGTTTTTTGTTTAAATATTCCTCAACTATATTTCAATATAAATATTTTAGTATAAATATATATATAGTTTCTATATTTATTTAACACTTTACACTCGTGTCTAGCGTTTAAACACACACAACTAGTCCCCACCGCTTGGGGGTGAAGAAAGATATACATATAGAGAAAAGTCCATAAAAAAGAAACTAAAAAAGAAGCAAAATAAAAATAACAAAAATATTTGACATTGACATCAATAATACATACAATATCTAAAATCCCCGGAAGTTTAGTTTTATTTCATTTCATGTATAAACAAATTTATTGAGTATCCACAAACAACAACAAACACACACAAGAAGTTACCAACAATGGTTAAGAGTTTTTTGTATTTATTAATAGAAGCAGCGTAGAAGAGGAGTTTATTGATAATACCATTTGACAAGTTGATAATTTAGGAGATTTTGTGGTTTTAACATTATAAACATAGAACATCATAAAAAAGTGTTGTCAAAAATTCCAGACTTTATGTGGGGTATTATGACCTTTTGACTTGAAGGAACTCATGTGATGTGTCTGATTAGATTGTTAATAATAATAAAAAATAGCAAAGTTTATAAGTTTTATGATTTCTTGTAAGGAAATAAAACGTGTCTTTATAGAGAAAAGTTTATCAAAGATAAGAAGTTGGATTAACTAAATATATAATACTAAAGCTGCGTTGCAGCGACTTAAAAACCTAAGAGGCCTCCATAAAGAGGCTAAATTTTAGCTATAATGGAAGCTCCGATTAGGCTTTTAAAAGACCTATGATTGAGACAAATATTACATTATAAAGAGTCCTACGAATAAAGTAAAGATTGGACTATAAAGTACTATAATAGTGATGTTATGATGGAGCTATAAAGGGTCTCGTGATTGCATCTAATATTGAACTAAAAGAGAGCCACGATTGTAGAAAATATTGCACTGTTGAAAGGACTACAAACAAAGAGAACCACCATTAAATACAATATTTGATCATGAAGAAATCTTAAATTGAAGCCAAAATTAGTTAGTAAAAAGATCTACGATCAAAGTTAAGATTAGACTTTTTCAAGATCTACGATCGATCCTAAGATTGAACTATAAAAAGACCTATGATTTAAGTTAATAAAATCTTCTCTCGAAGCTAAGATTGGCCTATAAAGAGATGGATTAAAGATAATATAGGGCAACAAAGAGACTCTCAATTGAATCTAAGATTGGCTATAAAGAAACCCACTATTTAACTAATATTCGAATATGAACAGATCTAAAATTGAGGCTAAGATTGAACTATAAAAAGATCTACGATTGAAGCAAATTTTGGACACTAACAATATCTTGTATCTAAGCAAAGATTGGACTCTTACAATATCTGCGATTGAAGTTGACATTGAACTACAATAAGATCTTCGATCGAAGCTATGATTGGACTCTTTTTGTATCTTAGATTTTACTATAAAAAGAACTGCGATAAAAGTTAAAGTTGGAATCTTAAATCATCTGCTATTGAATCAATGTTTGGACTCTTTAAAGCTCTACGATATAAGCTAAGATAGAACTATGAAAAGATCTACGATCAAAGCTATGAATTGGCTTTGCAATGTTTACGATTTAAGCTAAGATTGGACTATAAAGAGATGTACAACAGAAGCTATGATAGGGCTCTTAGAAGTTCTGCGATTGGAACTAAGATCAGACTATAAAAAGATCAGTGATCAAAGCAATTGCATTCTCAAAAGATCTTTAATCTTTTATAAAAAGATCTACGATCGAAACTTAGATTGGACTATTAAAACATCTGTGATTGATGCTAATATTGTAGTATATATAGATCTAAGATCAAAGCTAAGATTAGACAATGAAAAAATCTACGATCAAAGCTATAATTAGACGTTTAAAAGTTTACGGTTTATGTTAAGATTGGACTATGAAGGGATGCACAACTGATGCAAAGATTGGACTAAGATTACATTATTTCTAAGCAATTGGGTTTTGTGAATGAAACTATAATTGTACTATCAAAAGATCTATGATCGAAGCTTTGAGTGGACTCCTAAAATATCTGCGATTTAAGCTAAGATTGTTTTAGAAAAAGATTTACGATCGATTACAAGATTGAACTATATAAAGTTATAAGGTTGAAGCTGTGATTGGCCTCTTAAAAAGTCTTCAATTGCAACTAAATTTGTACCATATGATCGGACTCGTAAAAAGTCTAGGATTGAAGTTAAGATTAGACTATAAAAATATCTTCAATGAACTACAAAGACACCTACAACTGAAACTAAGTTTGGACTACTAAGACCCATGTAGACGAAGCTAAAATTTTACTATAAAAGAACCCATGATTGAAGCCGATATTTATCTAAAAAATCCTTTCTATTTATTTGAGAAACTTTAGTTCAAAGACCTGTTATCCTACATCTTACTCATTAACCTTATCATTATTACTCTTAAGAATCTTTCAAGTTACTAAAACTTTAACTAATCAATCTTGCCTTAATTAACTAACAAAAAGCTAGTTATTCTTAATGGCTGAAGTTAGTATAAATCTCTTTTAAACACCACAAATAAAGTGAGTAAAGAACAATTTACATTAAAACAAAACATTCAAAAAAAAAAGTTGACACATTTTTAAAAACTAAGTAGATAAGAAGAAAAAAACTGAAACAAATGAAATTTCATTACAAAAAAAAACTCTTCTTAACAAAACACTTTGTGTGTAAAACTATTTAAGCCAAGTTATGGAACTTTTTCTACTAACACACATACATACACACACACCATACAAATAAACAACACTTATTTAATCTCTCATTTTATTAATGTTGTAAATGTTATAAAAGATATATGTATATGTATGTATAAGCAAATGTATATTTGCTTAAGTGTCTTTAACTATTCTCTCTTTACTTACAAAATATGTACTAACAGAGAGCAAAAACGGAACTAGAAAAAAAAACGTTATTACAAATCTTTATTTATCTGTTTGTTAAGTTTTGTAAGTAGGTGTAAGTGTATATGTCTATATATATTTTAGTATATAAATATATCTTTTAGATGTTTGTATTAAGTCACTTTTTATGTTTCACTAGAATTTTTTTGTTTTCTTTTTTTTTTGGGATTTTTTCTTTTTTTATATTGTATGTATAAATGTTATTAAAGTCTATAGCATGTCTAACACATCATTGTACGTTTGTGGAGCAAAAAAAACGTTAAAACTACACTATTCAAATACTTTAACACACACACATACACAACTTGCCTTAAGCGCCTAAAAGGCTGCTTTAACTTTTTTGTTTTATTTGGCTTAAATACTAAGGAGATGTCTTTCGTTTACTGTGTTAAGTCAAAAAACAACAAAAATATGTACGCATTATAGTTGTTGTTGTTGGAAAAGCTGCCTTGTTATTAGCTGTCATAGTAAAAGTAGCAGGCAGTAGAGTAGTAAAATTAGTTAAAGCCTTAACAAAAGGGGGGAAGGTATGCTAAGCTAAAGACATAGTTTTTCAAGATTTATAAAAATATATATATATGTATATAGTAATAAGAATTTTGTTATATTCATCATAGTTTCAAAAGCATTTCTTTATGTTTGTTGTTAGGTTATCCTTCCCCTTAAAGTCTGCTTATTCTTTTATAGAATATTAACAAATAAAAAAAAATCGCTTTGTATGCCTTGAAGGATTTTCATCTTGTAAACAAATAGTAAAAGAGAATGAATGAGACTCCAGAACAGGAAGTTGAGAGACATAGACAGGGCTGTATCAAATATAATGGAAATAAAAGAGAGCTTAAAGCAGAGGCTACAACGAATATCAAATGACCTAATAAAACTGGGGGCAGTTCTTTAAAACCAATGTGATTTGAAAGTTTGGATTATTAAGAAACTTGAAATTGGAGATAAGATTGATTTAGGCCTGGGTTGGACTATAAATAGTACCGCGATTAAGGCTAATATTGGACTGTAAATAGGCCAACGATTAAAGTCAAAATTGTACTAAAAAAATATCTAAAATTAAGGACATAATAAGATATTCAAATGACCTACGATTGAAGAAACTATTTGGGCTATAAAGGGCCTTAGTTTAAGCAAAAATTTTATTAGTAGAGAGATCAACGATTGAAGACAAGATAGGATTCTAAAAGACCTTAGATTGAATAGAAAATTTTGAATAGTTAAATCTAAGATTGAAGAAAAACTTGGGCTATAAAGAACCTTAGCTTGAAGATAAAATTTGATAATAGAAGAGATCTATGATTGACGAAAAGTTTGTACTACAAAGGACCTTAGACTGAACAGAAAATTTGATACGATTGAAGACAAGATTGGACCCTAAACTCTCCTAAGATTAAGGGAACGATTTTATTAAATCACTTTGCATGACTGAATACAGAGTTCTAGGCATTTAGAATGGGTAACGATAACACCCTCCATCGAACTCTATATAACTCTATAGGGTTGAAGCCAAAGTTTGAACTCTAAAAAGATGTATGATTGAAGACAAGTTTGAACTGTTGAAACTGAAACAAATTTCAATTTTAAAACATCGATATTCGAAAACGAATGTGATTGTTGGAAGATGAAAGTCTTCGATGAAAGCTTTCAGCCTCACTCTTGAGGCAATGTTTAAAACGCCAAACGTCCTATATCCAAAGCCAATAAAAAGATCTACTACAATGGAAGGCGTGTTTGAAGTCAAGTGTAAACTGTAAACAGAACGAACATATGTTTGAAAGCAAGTTTGAACTATAAAAAGATCTACAATTGAACAATGTTTGAAGGAAAAATTTGAAGTTTGAAGCCAAGTTTGAACTAAAAATTAAATCATAAATAAGGGATGTACAATTAAAGACAAAAATTAAGTAAAGTTTGGGAAATAATCGAAGTTAAATTTGAAGTACATGTTTGAAGTCTTGGTTAAAGCAATTTTGAGTTGAAGTATTGCAAGATCTACTTATTTAAATAATGTTTGAAGCCAAGTTTGAATTAAAAATTAAGTAATGTTTGGGAAATAATTGCAGACAATTTTGATGAACATGTTTGATGACATGGTTGAAGTATTAAAAGATCTTAAATTTAAGCCAAGTTTGAACTTAATAACAATCAGCAATTGAAGATAAATTTGAAGTCATGGATGAAGTAAGTTTAAGTTATAAAAAAAACCTTCGATTAATGAAAAATTGTTATTATAAAAGACTTAAGATTAAAAGGGAGTTTAAAGGCACGTACAGTTACATATCCTTTAAGTAAATTTTGCCACCATTTATAGAGGTTCCCAGAAAGAAAAATCCTCTATCATAATAATGTGTACAAAAAGTGTTAAGAGTAAATGTACAAGTATTAAAATGAAAATAAAACTACTTAAAACCAAAAGTAAAAGGAATGTAGAAAGAAATAGTCCTCCTAAAGTGTTGGTTTAGTAATTGTAAGTCGTAAGGATTATAGATTTAAGCAGAATTTTAGTAGATTTATTTTTTATTTCCTCTCTTTCCATTTTCGCAAATATTTAAAGAAATAAAAAAATATATATTTAAAAACTAATCAACACGTTTTATAAGCGGGAATTCTGTTTTTTTTTTTTTAAGAAAATTGTAGAATTTGTATTTTCTTCCATTTTTTAGCACAGTTTTTCTTTTTGCTGATAATAGTTGTTGGTGGGTTATCAAAAATCTCATTTAAAGTTTTTCCATTAACTTTTTCTTTTATTTGATTACAAGCCACTGAGTTTTGCTGTTAAGGAAAAAATGTAAGAAAAACTCAAGCAATTTGCGAATTTTCTTTCTGGCAAAATTTTCAAGTAACGAGAATATTAAATTGTAATTTTTTAAGGAAAATATTTGTTAATTTTGGTTAGACATTGAAGCCAAAGTGTGCCAAAATGGGTTTTTTAACAAGAAACTAAGTTATAATTGTTAATAACAAGTTTATTAGTAATTAAAATTTACTTAAAGTTTTTTTTTAGCTTTAAAACTATTACAAAATTAATTAACAAAAGTTAAACATTTAAAAAAAAAACATATTCATTGTTTAAGAAAATAATCCTTAATTTACATAAAATTACTGTCGAAAGCTTAAATGGTCCTTTGCACCTTGTCTTTCACTGGCTTTAAGCAGCCATTAATTTTTTTTCGCTTGTATTCTGTAAATCCCCCTATTTTAATGTGGTTTTAGCGCCAGGCAACTTTTGCCTTAATATTCTTGTATAATTTTATTTTTTTTTTTTGTACAGTTGGGTGTCACAATTTTATTGTTTTTTTTTTTTTTTTATATGTATTTATTTATGTTGGTGTTTTATTGTTTGTTTTTTTACTTTATTATTAATAATGACATTGTCGTTGCCATGAGTATGATGATGTATGGCGAGAGTATGAGTTGAGCTTCCATAACTTAATTGTCAGTTTGGTTATTATTTTATTTTTTTAAGTAAAGATTAACTAAAGTGCCACTTTGTCATACGTAACAATAATAAAAAAAAGTACAATGATGCAGTAAAAACAAGAAGGAATATGCAGAGGTGTAAAGTAAGGAATTCATAAGGAGAAGTTTAGCAAATGATGATGACATTTGTTAAGGAATAGAAATACATTTGAAACCAAGATTGGACTTTTATAGGACCTATAATAAAAGCAGGGTATATACATTATAAGAATCAAGGATTGAAATCGAGATTTCGTTTTAAAGGAATCTATTATTGGAAAAAGCATTTGACCACGAAAAGGCCTTCAATTAAACCTATGATTTAGATTTAGAAAGATCTACCATTGAAGCCAAGATTAATGTTAAAGTTTGATCGCAATGTTTTCAATAAAACTTAGAATTGAAGCCAAAAAAGTTTGAACTGGAGGCAAATTTGACATAAAAAGTCCTATAATTGATGTCAAGACTCGAGTTCTACTATTCACAATAAAATTAGATGATTGAAGTTATGTTTGCCTATGAAGAAACTTAGAATTGAAGTCAAGATTTGACATTAAAAAAAGATCAAACTGGAGTCAAATTTGACATAAAAAGTCCTATTAGTGAAATCTAATTTCAAGTTCTACAATCCAAAATAAGATTGGATGATTGAAATCAAGTTTTGACTTTAAAATGAAACATCTTTAAGGTCAAATTTGAAATTCAATTGAAGATACGTTTTATACTAATGGAAGCTGGTTTGAACTATCCGGATTAATGCATGTTTGAAGCCAAGTTTGAACTACTTAAATACCTATAATTGAAGGCAAGTTTGGATTATAATAGGGTCTGTTTGATCTCAATATGTGCAATAGGAATGAAGTCAAGATTGAGCTAAGACAGAGCTGAGCTAGAGTTACGTTTAAAGAGAAGTTTGATATGTTTGAAAGAACATGTTTGAAGTCAAGTTTACATTATAAATTGAAGAAGCTGTCCTTCGATTCAAACTCAACACTTAGAGCCACGTTTGAAGACAAATTGGAATTATTAAAACCACAATGATTGAAGTCAAATTTGTGCTATAATAGGATCAATTAATTATGAGTATATTGAGCTATAAATCGATCTTCGATTGTTATCAAGTTTAAACTGTAAAAGACTGGTCCGAATTATCGCATACGTCATTCAGTAAAATTGATCGTAATATTCCTTTTGTAGATGAAGCCATTCGATATCGAAATGTGTTTTCGATACGAAAACTTTTTCGTTAATTCATCTGCTGAGGTTGCAGACATGTTTGAAGCCAAGTTTGTCATATGTGGTAATGTTTAAAGCCAAGTTTGGTTGGAAAAAAGAACAATTAAAGCGAGTTTGATTTATATATAAAAAACCTACTACTGCGACCACATCTTAAAACAAGTTCGGCATATGTTGTAGAGTAAATTTGAAGCCAAGATTGGTATATATTGGTGGTCATGTTTGAAGCCATGTTTGGTTTACTTGATCGAGTACATTTAATAGTAATTTTAATTTTTTTATTGTCATTCGATATGAAAACTTTTTCTTTAATTCTCGAGCCTAAGGTTGCAAACATGTTGGAAGCCAAGTTCCGCAATAATGGTGGTAATGTTTGAAGCCAAGTTTGGTTAAAAACAATAGCAATTAAAGACATGTTTGAAATCAGATTTGAATTTTTGTCTAAAGGCAAGTTCATCATATGTTTGAGAGTAAGTTTGAAGCCAAGTTTGTGTTATTATAACAACTATGATTAAAAGCAAGTTTGAGCTATAAATTAAGCTACATTTAAAATATATAAAAACTTGCGTATACAGACTTGTTTGAGCTTGAAAATACATGTGTTTTAGGCTATATTTAAATTATTAAAAATCTAAGTTTGAAGGCAAGTTTGATCTATTGATTAAGTTATGATTTCTTAACCAAGTTTGATCTACTACGATTGAGTTTAAGTTTGGGATAAAAACATACACGATTGAAGACAATTTGGAAGTAGAAAAGGTCCTTCGTTTGATACTATATACAGTCAAGAAAAGATGTACAACTAAACCCAAGTTTTTCATCCATTATTAGGATTGATATCTCGAACATTTTCCCCTAATGGGCTGTCTCATTAATTACTTCCTTTAAAGGTCTCTTTCTGCCTCTGTAAACTACAATGGATTAATGCGAACAAATGAATCAAAAGTTCAGGAGGCAGCAGCAGTTGCAAATACAATTGTAGCCGGCAACAAAAAAAACCATATGTAAAAACACAAACAGTGGGACAAAAACTACAAAATGTTAATAACTAAAATAAATTAATAACAAATTAATTATCTGCAACAATTTGAGTTCAAGCTTTTTTTTAAGATTACTTTTTAATTAATTGATAACATATTTTTTTGCGTTTTGGCAACAATATTAGATAATACTTATGTTAAACACTGTATCTATAAGTAGAGGTTTTTATTCAAGATTTTTTTGTGTTGTAAAAAATAAAAAATAAAAATTCTTTGTTGTACTATGCTACGAGAGAGAAGAGAGTTTCGTTGAGTTAATTGCCCTGCAAATCGTAAGCACAATTGACTCCTTCATAGTTTACTTGTGGTGGGTTAAGTAACTACTTGCCAAGTACAAAAGTTTAAAGTAATTTCCAAAGTTTAAAGTGGTTTTTCTCCGGATAGCTTAGGAACTTTAAGGTGATAATTGGATTCCCACTGAATTACAGGAGGATAGTAAAGTGATGACTAACTACCTATTGGATTACTTGGGGACAATAAAGAGACAACTACTTGCCAAGTACAAAAGTTTAAAGTAATTTTCAAAGTTTAAAAAGATTTTTCCCCGGATAGCTTAGGGACTTTAAGGTGACTATTGGCTTCCCACTGGATTACTGGGAGACAGTAAAGTGATGACTAACTACCTATTGGTTTACCTGGGGGACAATAGACATTTTCTTTTTATTACAAAGAGTAAATAAGCTAAAAATCTGAAAATTTAAGTTAAACAAGCAGCAAGACATTTACTCCAAATACTGAATCAAAGGGCAACATTGACTCCTGGTAAAACTACTGGGATTATCTAGGGGAGGAGTGTGTATTCTATACGAAACTTTTTGTTGTGATAAATACAACAATCCATTGTTAATGAGTGCCATAATAATTAATGAAGTCATGTTTTAAAAGCTGTTACTGCAAATGATTATAGTGATGATAATGATAATGTTGATCAACTTTATCATCATCAAAAAAAAGTTTTTATACTGATAGTTTTTTTTTGTATAGGTTTCTGTTGGCAGTGGTATTGTAAATTAAGCAATGATTAAGTAAAACTTATATTAAGTAATAATAATTTTGAATATAAAAACCTAAAACAAAGGAAAGGGTTTATTATTAAATAGAGCAAGCAAGTCAGTTTTTTGCTAAATTTCAATGAAGTTTGAGGTGATTTTAAATGTTTACATATTAAGGAATTTAAAAAAATTGTATATTATTAAGTAGCTTATGCTAATGACTATTAGTTTGCAAAAAATATTTAGCATTTTAGGTTTTTTTCATTATATAATAAACAGTTGAAATTTTTGCTAATGTTGAAACCTTATGGAGGTTTGAGGCTATATTCAACAGAATTATATTAGGGAATTTTTAAAGATTTTTATTTTTTTAATAGCTTATGTTAATAGCTATAAGTTTAGCCAAAGACTTGTTAACTTTATTACTTATCTTTCATTTTATTTAAAAAAATATAAAAAATAACCAATTTTTTTTTCTAAATTCTTTAAAAATGTTCAAAATTATTTATAATTTTTTTAATTTATAAACATATTCAATAGCTTATGCCTTTTTAACCTCATTTTCTTTACAATTTCCTAACTTTTTCACATAATTTTTTACATTTTAAGTAGATTTTAACTCTTCATAAATTTTAATAAAATAAAAAAAAAATCTTGTTGTAAGTAATTCATGTTTAACTACAAAATATATTTAATATTTTACTAGATTGTACTCGTTATGTGTTTTTATATATTTTTTTTATTAAAAATTATTTCATTTTTCGCCCAAAACATGTATGCAGTACATGTGGGTGTTGCCCGTCATGCTTCTGTAAATGCAGTTTGTTTTAATGGCAACAGCAGTGGCAAATATATATACAGCATGTTTTATATATGAAAAAAAAAAAGAATCCCTAAAGGTTTTAAATAAATGTTTGCCATGTACTTTATGCAAGCACAAAACGATGGGGTACTTTTACATGTAGTAGTATGTGGACAATTAGAAGGGCGACGTTTGGAGTTCCAAATTTTCTTAAAGTTAAGTTAGAAGCAAAGATGATACATTCAAAAGATCTAGATTTTGACTTTACGTCAAAATACTGGCTTAAGGTTTCAATAGATCCTCAGTTGAAGCCAAGAATTTACTTCAAAATAAAGCCAGGATTTGGTTTCCAAAGTCTTAAAATCGAGAAAATATTAGACTTAAAAAATATGGGAGATAAAACCAAGATTTAACTTCAAGATGATCTGAAATTGAAGACAAGATCTGGCTTTAAGCGATCTGAGACTGAAGTCATATTTAGACTTTAAAAAGATCTGAGATTAGGGCCAAGTTTTGAAGTTGAAAATATATAAAATTTAAGATACGATTTGTCTCTAAAGAGGTCTGAAATTGAAGCCTAAATTTGATTTCAATAACATCTTCGACTGAAATCAATTTTTGTTTTTAAAATGGACTGATATTAAAGTCAATATTTTAAAAGGATCTGAAATTGAAGCCAATATAGATCTCAGACTTTGACTTTGAAAAAATCTGCGATCATAAAGATCATTAATTAAAGCCAATATTTGACTTGAAAACGATCTTATGCTAAAGTCAAAATATAAATCTAACAAGATCTGATTTTGATGACAAGATTTGACTTCACAAAGATCTGTAAATGTAATCAATTTTCGAGTTACTAAAGCCAATATTTGACTTTAAAAAGATCTGAGATTGAAGGCAAGATTTAACTTCAAATAGTTATCAGATGGAAGCCTAGATTTGACTTCAAAAATACCTGAGATTAAAAACGGGATTTCATTTTGAAGAGATCAGAGGTTAAAACCAAAATTTGACTTTGAAAAGATCTGAAATTGATGACATGATTTGACTTCAAAAATATCTGAGAATGAAGTCAAGTTTTGACTTCAAAAAGATTTGATACTAAAACCAGGATTTGACTTCAAAAAGATCTGAAAATGAAGTCAAGTTTTGACTAAGAAAAGTTCTGAGATTAAAACCAAAATTGGACTTGAAAAAGATATGTGATTGAAAGCAAGTGTAGCAAAGTTAAGTCAAGATCTTACTATAAAACTTCCTAGGACTAAGGGCATGATTAAACTTTAAAAGGAATTATGATTTTTAGTTTTCTGCAACTCCCTAATATTTCGCCTTTCATAACATATAAACTATGGTGCATACTGATTTTTACACCAAAAAAATACTGTAATTGTAAAAATCTAGAGGTCATAAAACTTGAAAAAAAACACTGCTTCTTACACTTAAAAATATATAAATATTGAAATGTTGCAGTATTTCCCGGTTTATTTTATTAATAAAACAAATTTAAAATTTTTCTGTTGCTGTCAGCGTTTAAATAATTTTGTAATCATATTCAAAGCGAAATGGAAAAAAATTATTTCCATTTAGTTATATAAAAAAATATATTGTAATCATCTCCAAATATATAGTTATATAAAACCATTTAGAAAACAGCGAAATATCGCTCGTAGCAGTAACTACGATATCCGTCTGTCTTCCTGTCTTTTTATGTCAATTTACCAACCAAATAAAGTCACCATAGGCTTTTAGTATAAAGGGTTAAAGTTTAGGACAAATCGCATAAACCCTTTTTCAAAACAGTCTCAATCACATAAACTTTTCCCTGTTAATATTTGTGATTTCTATTTAAAATAAAAATCTGTATAATTTCTTTTTAACCCCACCTTAGTAAAACATTTTAAATCCGAATTTTATTTACATATTTGTTTATTTATTAAACACCTTTTCAAAAAAAAAAAAACAAAAATCTTTATTTAGATAGTTTATTTGCATTTAATTTAAACAAATGAAACACACAACGTTTCTGTGGCGCCACCAAGAAAATTTTTTAAATAGAAAAGAATTTCTAATTCCAGACAAAATCTAAACAAAAATAAAACGTTCACTATTTAGTTTGTGCACATGTCTTTTTTAGAATGTGTTAAAAACTAACACAACATAAATAAATCTAAATTTGTTTAAATTTGATGAAGAAATCATTTTGTTTTCGAATAAAATTTTTTAAAAATAACGAAATTATTCAGCCATTGCAAGTTAAAATGCATCACACATCCGACAAAAAAAATCTCTTAAAAAAAATACCAAAAAAAATTTCATTGTAAATCAATGCTTGTAGGTGTGTGTGTGAATGAGAGACCCTGCAGTTTGAAGGAATTGAAGGAAGAACTGATAGACTAGACTATAGACTATACTATAGACGAGACAATGGACTAGACTATAGACAAGACTATAGACCATACTATAGACTAGACTACACTAGACCATGGACTAGACTATAGACTAGACTATATACTAGACTATAGACTATACTATAGACTAGACTATAGACTATACTATAAACTAGACTATACTAGACTATGGACAAGACTAGACTATAGACTATACTACACTAGACTATAGACTATACTATAGACTAGACTAGACTACACTAGACTATACTATAGACTAGACTACACTAGACTATAGACTAGACTAGACTACACTAGACAAGTCCAGACTAAACTAGACTACAGACTAAACTATAGACTAGACTATAGACAAGACTATAGACTAGACTATAGACTAGACTATAGACTAGACTATAGACTAGACTATAGACTAGACTATAGACTAAACTATAGACTAGACTATAGACTAGACTATAGACTAGACTATAGACTAGACTATAGACTAGACTATAGACTAGACTATAGACTAGACTATAGACTAGACTATAGACTAGACTATAGACTAGACTATAGACTAGACTATAGACTAGACTATAGACTAGACTATAGACTAGACTATAGACTAGACTATAGACTAGACTATAGACTAGACTATAGACTAGACTATACTAGACTAGACTAGACTAGACTAGACTAGACTAGACTAGACTAGACTAGACTAGACTAGACTAGACTAGACTAGACTAGACTAGACTAGACTAGACTAGACTAGACGACTAGACTAGACTAGACTAGACTAGACTAGACTAGACTAGACTAGACTAGACTAGACTAGACTATAGACTAGACTATAGACTAGACTATAGACTAGACTATAGACTAGACTATAGACTAGACTAGACTAGACTAGACTAGACTAGACTAGACTAGACTAGACTATAGACTAGACTATAGACTAGACTAGACTATAGACTAGACTATAGACTAGACTATAGACTAGACTATAGACTAGACTATAGACTAGACTATAGACTAGACTATAGACTAGACTATAGACTAGACTATAGACTAGACTATAGACTAGACTATAGACTAGACTATAGACTAGACTATAGACTAGACTATAGACTAGACTATAGACTAGACTATAGACTAGACTATAGACTAGACTATAGACTAGACTATAGACTAGACTATAGACTAGACTATAGACTAGACTATAGACTAGACTATAGACTAGACTATAGACTAGACTATAGACTAGACTATAGACTAGACTATAGACTAGACTATAGACTAGACTATAGACTAGACTATAGACTAGACTATACACTAGACTATAGACTAGACTATAGACTAGACTATAGACTAGACTATAGACTAGACTATAGACTAGACTAGACTAGACTATAGACTAGACTATAGACTAGACAATAGACTAGACTATAGACTAGACTATAGACTAGACTATAGACTAGACTATAGACTAGACTATAGACTAGACTATAGACTAGACTATAGACTAGACTATAGACTAGACTATAGACTAGACTATAGACTAGACTATAGACTAGACTATAGACTAGACTGTAGACTAGACTGTAGACTAAACTATAGACTAGACTATAAACAACTAAAAAACTACAGTCCAGACTATAGACTAGACTGTGGACTAGACTTTTGACAAGACTACAAACTAGACTGTAGTCCAGACTATAGTCAAGACTATAGACTAGATCAGACTAGATTATCGTCCAGACTATAGACTAGATTATCGTCCAGACTATAGACTAGACAATAGTCCACACAAAAGACCAGAATGACTATAGACTAGTCTAAAGACTAGAATGAAGTATAGTCCAGACTATAGCCTATATTATAGTGCTGACTATAGACTAGACTATAGTCCAGACTAACAACTAGACTATAGTACAGACTATAGACTAGACTATAGTCGAGACTATTGACTAGTCATTATTCCGAACTGCTGGGCAATGTCTGTATATATGTATGTATGTATATGTATGAGAGTGTTGTGAGTGAGTGTTAATGTATGTATGCCAAATGCAATTGCATATTTATGTTGCTATGATGACAATGATTATGATGTTGCTATTGCTGTCGTTGTTGTTCTCGTTTGTTTGTTGCTGTTAGTCGTTGATTACTCAAGCGTCAATGATGCTAATGACGGTGATATTTTAATGTTTATTGTATGAGTTCTTTTTTTCAGTTGTTGAGTTTTGATTGCTGCTTTTTACCTTACACTCTCTCTCACACTCTATTTTTTTTTTTTTTTTTCTGTTATTTTTCGAAATTGTTTAATTACTGCAATGCTATGCATGCATGTTGTACAGAGTACTTGATGATGCTAAAAGAAATTTTATATATAAAATTCAAACCTTTTAAATACACAGAAAAAAAGAGGTAAAATTTATTTACCCATGCGATATAAACAGATTTTTTTTCCAAGTTACATTTAAAATCTCCAAATTTTGGTTGCCTTAAGCGAAAATTTTGGTTATCACAATTTTTTGCAACAAAATTTAATTGGTTTAACTAATTTAATTTTCTCTGTGTCTAGACATTACTTTTTGTTGCTATTGTTACATTCGTTTCTGTGTAATATTACGCTTATGTTGCTATATTGTTTGTAATTTTAATTGGAAATTGTTATGATTATGTTTTATTCATATCAGTGTTATTTTTACATTTTTATTTGTATCTCTCTTCCTCTTTCAAATCTATTAATGTTTAGAATAAACATGTCATTGTCATGGGATTCAAATCCATATATACGCATCCAATACTCATATTAAACTAAACAGCATTGGTCGGTACCTATAGCCTCCAGGGGTTGATAGTGGGAAAAATTCAAAACAAATATATTTGTAACAAAATTGCTAAACTTCAGACATGATTAGATTTCGAAAAAAATCGTACCATACAGAAGTTTAGGAATTTAAGAGCAATATTCATAAACGCTTAATAAAGTTGTTAATGGTTTATATAAATAAACGATTAATATCTGAAAATGTTTCTGTTTTTAATATTATTTTTTAACAGTCTGTATTAATTTTATCTTTTTTTCTTTCCTTTCCAGGTAAATAAATTTGATCAGACATTTTTTCCAACAACAAGAGTAAGTATTTAAAATGAGTTAATCATTCTAAAGTTTAAACATAAACTTATGTAATTTCGGTTACATATTAAACCTTCAATGGTATAAAGTTCAAAACTTGATTACTTTCGAGGCCCCTCTTTCCTAGGCCCTCTCTTATCTTCAGTGTACATCTTCGTGCACTAAATACGTTTTACCATTTTTAGTTGGTTTTGAATTCAGATTTTTCTATTTTTTGTATATGGTTAAAACTCATTGAAAAACTGTCTACAATTGCAAATAATTGACATGCCATTCGTAGCTGCAACAATAAGTAGTTTATAGCATTTTACTATATTTTTTTTTCGATTCCTCTCCATACCCCCCAACTCTTGTTAAGTTTAGCAAACAACCGTATTTATATAAAAAAGGAAAAAAGAATAGAATTTCTAGGGAAAAGAATTAGAACATAATTATGATGTTGTTGAATGATGATGATCATTATTAACATTACTATTACTGGGTATTGTCATCACTGAAAGTAATACAAATACACTTGGGTAAAGATCGGCAGTTGTGAAGAGCAGAACCCTTTTTTTTAAGTCCATTAAAGGGAGATAATATAAAGTCTAGGCTATAGAATAAACAAATGTCTAGACTATAGAATAGACTAAAGTCCAAACTATAGAATATACTAAAGCCTAGACTATAGAATAGACTAAAGTCTGGACAATGGATTAGACTAAAGTCTAGACTATAGAATAAACTAAACTCTAGACAATAGAATAGATTAAAGTCTGGACTATAGAATAGACTAAAGTCTAGACAATATAATAAACTAAAGTCTAGACTATAAAGTAGACTAAAAAATATACTCAAGCCTAGATTATAGAATATATCAAAGTCTAGACTATTGAATAGATTAAAGTCTAGACTATATAATAGTCCAAACTCCAGGCTGTAGAATAGTCAAAGTCCAGGCTATAGAATAGACTAAAGACTACGCTATAGAGTAGACTAAAGTCTAGACTATATACTTGACTAAAGTCCATTCTATAGAATAAAGTCTTTTGTCTATAAAATAGACTAAAGACTATAGAGTAGACTTGAAGTCCATTAAAAAGAGATAATATAAAGTCTGGGCTATAGAATAAACTAAAGTCTAGACTACAGATCAGACTAAAGTCTAAGCTATAGAATAGACTAAAGTCTAGACTATAGAATAGGCTAAAGTCCAGACTATAGAATAGTCTAAAGTCTGGACTATAGAATAAACTATAGTCTTGACCATAGACTAAACTCTAGACTAAAGAATAGACTAAACTCTAGACTATAGAATATACTAAAGTCTAGACTATAAAATACATCAAAGTCTAGACTATAGGATAGGCTATAGCATGGACTAAAGTCTAGATTATAGAATAGACTAAAGTCTAGACTATACAATAGACTAAAGTCAAGAATATAGAGCAGACTAAAGTCTAAACTATAGAATGGACCAAAATCTAGATTCTAGAATTGACTAAAGTCTAGACTGCAGGATAGACTAATTACTATACTGTAGAATATACTAATGTTTAGAATTTATAATAGACTAATGTCTAGACTGTAGAATAGTTTAAAGCTTACATTATAAAATAGACTAAAGTCTAGACTATAGAATAGGCTTAGGTCTAAACTATAGAATAGACTTAAGTTTAGCCTATATAATATAGTCTACACTATGGTCTTTACTATAGAATAGAACGTATAATCTCTATTATAGAGTAGGCTACAGCCTGGAATATACCCTCTTCGATATAATGATCTTGAACCCACTTAAACCTAGACTATAGAATAGGCAAAAGTCTAGACCATAGTCTTGACTATAAAGTAATCTGAAAAAAAAAATCTAGACTATAGTTTTGACTGTAAAATGGACTAAAGTCCTGTATATAGATTAGACAAAACTCTAAACTATAGCATAGACTCTCTAATCTACATTATTAGACTTAAGTCTAGTCTATAATTTTGACTAAAGCATTAGTACATAGCACTATAGGGCAGCTATTTGTATATATGCATAGTTGAATCAAGTTGTTTGTCGTGGTATTTCAGCCATATTATCTTTACTATTATTTTGCAATACGACAAACTCATTAAAAATTATGTACCTAGATTGTTGGTCGTAATGCTGCGGCAATTGTAACAGAGACAGTCTACACTAAAGTGAAATAATTTTATAAACCCAGCAAACATTTTCGTTAACAAATATTATAAACTACTTATTAAACTTTCTTTAACACAAAATGTTAAAGCAAATTTTATTATTTATGTGCTTTTAAGCATACTAATTTTAATTTATTTATAAAATGTTTGCTGGGTTATTAGAATCTATATATGTCTGTCTATCTATCTATTTGCTGCAGTTTGAAATTGTATCGAGTTTTGTTGTCGTCAATAAGTCTGTGACTTACAAGACTCTCTGGCTGTGTTTTGTGTTACATGTTTTGTAATAGAATAGATAGAAACTATTTTCTAGTCGATTTTTTGTTATACGTTGCCTTTTAATACATATTATTTGCAACTGCTCTGCAAGTGCTTTTTTGTCGTTCGATTTTTTTTTTCTTTATAAATTGCTGAACAGAATAGTTTTGTTGCTGTTAAAGGCAGGTGGTTCTTTTTTGCACTTAAAATAGCAGTTTTTTATAGGTATTTTTTTTTAATATTTTTACTGCATTATCATAAATTATAAATTTTTGAAATATTTTTATGATTTATGCTAAAGTAAATGTTTAATATATATAAAATATTTTTAGGGGCAAAAGGGAAAGGAGAATGCAGGCATATCTTGTAATTAAAAAAATTATTAAAATTTCCTTTCTCAATTTCTGAAACCATGAAATAATCCATAATCTATTTTTAAAGCCTTTTTATAATCCAACTTTCTATGAAAAAACTTCCTGCTACTATTTAAGGGAAAATAATTTTCTTTATAAGGCCCCTTAATAAAACCACTACTCCCTTTAAAGACATCTCCACTTTAATATGTTTTTTTTTTTTTTTTTCATATAAATAATTTTTGTTGTTATCTCTTAAATTCCACGCTAAAGACTAAAATAAGACCATCAAGGCGATATATGGTGACAAAGACAACAACAACGACAACTACCACAACAAGTACGACATTTATGGTTAAAAAATGTGTTGACAACTAGAGGCAACTTACTATTACTTACTGCCAACAGAGTTCCACAAAATTATACACGTACGACAAGCTATAACTTCAAAACCTAGGTGAACAACTACTACTACTACTTACTTACCTACACACTTAGCTACAGTGGCAGAGATATGCACATACATACACATAGCACTTCCTTTTAAAGAAGTTGTTGCATTTTGGTCTGGTTGTTTTTCACAAAAGCAAAAACAAACAAAAAATGAGGAAAAATATATATAAAATATGTGAGCAGAGTTATAAAGACATTTTTGATAGAAAGTGAAATGAAAAATGTTGAAATAATATCAAAGACTTGTGAGCGCGACAAAAATATGAAATAAATCTTAATGGAAAAATTATAATTTCAAATTAAATTATAACGCGTAGTAACCACAGTTTTAATTGCAAACTAAAATAAAATGTTAAATAATATAAAAAAAATATTATAAAAATGTTTATATTACAATTTTATTTCCTGTTGACAAAGCAGTAGAGGGTTAATAAACTTTAGTAGATTTAATTATTTTGAGATCACCAGAAAATAATCAAATTAGAATTTAATTTAGAAATAAGCCTAAATTAAAGAAAGAGAGCAATATGTATTCTATAGAATCTGTCTGTTTGTATACAAACGACTCTAGAAGCTGGTTTATAGTCGGTGCTTTAATCGTAGAATAGACTTAAGTCTAGACTATAGTTAGATAGATAGATAGATAGATAGATAGATAGATAGATAGATAGATAGATAGATAGATAGATAGATAGATAGATAGATAGATAGATAGATAGATAGATAGATAGATAGATAGATAGATAGATAGATAGATAGATAGATAGATAGATAGATAGATAGATAGATAGATAGATAGATAGATAGATAGATAGATAGATAGATAGATAGATAGATAGATAGATAGATAGGTAGATATTGTCTAGTATTGACCAGACCTGGGCGATTTCCATTAATTTTGCATTAACATTAAATTAAAAAAAAATTAATTTAATGTAAAAAACATTGCATTAACATTAAATTTGTAAAATTTAATGCATTAAATTTCCATTAACATTAAATATTTTTGAATTTAATGCATTAATTTTACATTAACATTAAATATTTTTGAAATTAATGCATTAATTTTGCATTAACATTAAATATATCTGAATTTAGTGCATTAATTTTACATTAACATTAAATAAGCAATAAAATTAATGCATTAATATTCCATTAACATTAATATATATAAAAATTGATAAACATAAATAAAAATACAGCACAAAAGACCTCGATCTAACTAAATACAACTAAAATTAAATAGGTTAAAGTCCTTTCTAATAACTCCTATATTCCATTCAAACTTGTGTGTTTTAAATATGATATTTATATAAGATTCCACAAGAGTGATACCAAGAAGTGATACTATTCTTCTAATAAGTATTATCGTGTATAGGACTTATTCGAAAGGACTTTAACAAAATAAACTAAAAAAGGAATATCTGGGAAGTGATACTAATCTTCTAATATGTATTATCGAGTATAGGACTTATTAGAAAGGACTTTAACACATTCAATTTTAGTTGAATTTAGTTAGACCGAGGTCTTTAGCGCTGTATTCTTATTTTTATAAATTATTTTATACATTAATGTTAATGGAAAATTAATGCATTAATTTTATTATTTATTATTTAATGTTAATGAAAAATTAATGCATTAAATTCAAAAATATTTAATGTTAATGCAAAATTAATGCATTAATTTTATTATTTATTATTTAATGTTAATGAAAAATTAATGCATTAAATTCAAAAATATTTAATGTTAATGCAAAATTAATGCATTAATTTCACAAATATTTAATGTTAATGTAAAATTAATGCATTAAATTTAAAAATATTTAATGTTAATGCAAATTTAATGCATTAAATGTACCCATGTTAATGTTAATGCAATAAACTTGCATTAACATTAATTTTTTTTAATGTAGAAAAAATTGTTAATGCATTAACACATTTAATGCATTTATCCCAGGTCTGGTATTGACTAGTCTTAGCTACAGAATAAACTATAGACTAGACTGTAGTTTTGGTTATAGAATAGACTAAAGCCTACTATAGGCTAAAGTCTTGACAATATAATAGACTAGTATTTAGACTATAGAATATTCTACATATTAGTCAAGACTTTAAAATGTCTTAAGTTTAGACTATAGTTTTACTACAAAGTGGACAAATCTCTACATTACATAATATATTAAAGTTTAGACTATAGTATTGACTATAAAATAGACCAATGTCTAGCTTATAGAATAGATTAAAGCATGGACTAATGTGTAGACTACAAAATAGTCTAACGCATAGACTATAGTCTTCGCAATAGATAAAGTATTGTTTCGACTATATAACAGCCTATAGACTATAGTCTTGATTACTGAATAGAATTTGGTCGAGACTAAATCATAGAATAGACTATAAAAATTTATACACTACAGAATATATTAAGGTTTATACTATAGCCTTGACTATAGTATATATCTAGACTACAGAATAGACCTAATTCTAGATAGTAGTTTTAGCAATATTATAGGCTAATGTCTAGACAATAGAATATACATATTGTGTTTAAGGCTAGAGTCTTGACTATAGAATAGTCAAATGTCTAGACTACTTATAGTATCGTCTAAAGTCTAGACCATTATTTCGACTTTAAAATAAACTTTAGTCCACCCTATAGATAACTATATAGTTAAGAAAGTAGCCTATTCAATGCTTTATATATACATAGATATTAACTTCAACAGAAAACCCCAATCTCAAGCATATACTTTGAACTTTAATATTTTCCTTTAATTTTCGTTAAAAAAATATAAACTCTTTTTGTTTTTAAAGAAATTTAAAACAAAAATATAACAAAAACAATATAAAGTAACAAAAAAATATACAGTGGACGTCCACTAGTACGAATTATATAGTGTCAGGCCCTTTCGTAATACCGAAAAATTCGTATTATTGAACAACACATTTTGTATGTTTAAATTCAAATAATAAACATAAAATATTGGATTTTATTTATTTTTGTTTTATTTTTCATGAAAAATTACATAACGGAACAAAATATAATAAATGTGTATTATTTTAAATAAATTTCTTGTACATAAACAGGCATAAAAGGGACATATTTACGAATATGAAATTTTGAAAGTATCGTGAGTAAGGGAATTGACTCGGTAAATCTTCTGGGTTGAAACGCAATGAGAATGGACCAGTTTCAATTCATCATTCCTTTTTATATATTTTATATCATTCTTGTTTTCTTTTAGTGTTCTTGTTTCTCTGTCTTTGGATCTTCAGTCTCTTTGAAGGAAATTACAATGAACCTTATGGTCTCCGAGTAGATGTTGTCCTTTTTATGGCACATAAACCTTCTTAACCTAAACCTAAGGGCACAATTATACATTGCTTCAAAACCCTTTCAAATGATAATCTACATTGTATACAATTTAAATAACAAACTAAAACAATACCCTTTTTAATCGGGACAGCTCGACAACAGTTACCACTGGACCTAAATTATTTTGAAAATTATTAACATAAATTCCACAATCACAACACAAATTTCTTAGAAACTATTTTTCCCTTTTTCATATGTGGCAACGATGTTCTATTTACTTACAAAATACGAAATTCAAAAGATACCAGCAAACTTCAAAAAGTTTTTTTGAGAGAGAGAAATGACACTACCTTCATATTTTTATCATGGTAAATTGTGTGTATAGGATTTTTAAAAATACAAAACACTTGTAATAAATACAAAAAAACTTCAAAATTACTGAGCTTAAGGTGAATGAATAAAATAAAAACATAATAAAAACTTCATTCATACGTAAATAAAACCAAAATTCCCATAAAAAATGCGTTATTCGTACTATCGAACAGAAAAATTGTGACTTTATTCGTACTATAGAGTAGACAATGCAACAATTTTGCCATTCGTATTATTGGATATTCGTAATAAAGAGTATACGTACTATTGGACGTCCACTGTATTTATAGTTTTCATAACATCCCCTAAAGTTCAAGCAAAAGGATAAAAAATACAACAACACATAAAGAAAATAAACAAAACTGGGGTAAAAGTCTTAAAACTCTCAATACTTGTTTCCAATTGAAACAGAAAACAATAACTTGATCTTTGGCAACAAGCAACCCTCTAGATAACTTATGTATATTGAAGGAATAAGGACAACAAAAAAAAAGATAATTTCAAACAAAACATAAACATAAATGATGAAGAAGAAAAATCTATATGAATGGATGGCAGGATGGATGGATGGATATAGAATGGTGTAAACAATTGACGACCCCACTTAAAACAACATGACAGATCAAAAATACTGAACAGAGGGACAGACATATCAAAAGCATACTGTAACAAATGTTAATGGATGTACATATGTATGTGTGTGGTAACCACCAACACCACACTTTTACAATAATAAAACACTATTACACTAACACGTGTACACATAGATACATATAGCAAAAACAACAACGACAACTTTCAGTATCAACCATATCAACGTCAGTGTCATATCAGTGTCATCAGCACATGTCACTGTTAAATGATTTTCTTTGAATGTGAACAAAAAAATATCATTCACAGGACAATAGAAGTAGCAACGTGGCAGGCAGCCAGAGAATGAGAAAGAGAGCGTGTGGAGGGATAGGCAGACAAACTTATGTTATGAATGCATGAGGGATGATGACGATGATGATGACTTTAGCCATGTTAGAGAATCATGAATAATGTTGTTTGGGTTGCATAAATGTTGATGTTTTAATGATGAAAGAGAGCACACCAAATTGCAAAAAAAAAGAATATTGTAAAATCTTTAATATCAAAATATCCAACATGACACAACACAAAATAATATTAAAACAAAAAAAAGAAAAGTTTAATGACATTTTAACTATACTATCAGCCATCAAACAATATGTTGCAATAAACTAGTTTTTAAATATTTTTAAACTCAAGGGATGGGAAAATGTAAATTTGTAGTCGAAAATTTTTAATATTTTCTTTAAAGTTTTAGCAGAACATTTAAAAAATTGTATTTAAAGAATACATTTTTTTGGAATGTAATACTAGCTAAGAAGGAATAACTATGGCACAAACTATGGATCTGACTATACATATTCTTGACTATAGAGTAGATTATGGTGTGGACTATAGAATACAATTATATTAAAGTTTCGACTAAAGATTAGGCCTAAGTTTCCACTATAAAACACACTATAGTATCGAATTAAGTCCAAAATATAGTTCCTTCTTACCTATAGACTAGACTATAACCCGGACTTGCCTAAATACTAGACTATAGACTATAGTCTTGCTTGTAGACCTGACTATAATCTTGCATATAGATTTGACTATAGGCTTGCCTACAGACCAGCCTATAATCTTGAATATGGACCAGACTAAAGACTTGTCTACAGACTAGACTGTAGTCTTGCCTAAATACCAAACTATATTCTAACCTATAGACCAGACTAAAATCTTGCATATAGACTAGACTAGACTTACCTACAGACCAGCTTATAATCTTGAATCTTACCTAAAGAACGGACTATAGTACTGTCTGTAGACCAGACTGTAGTCTTGCCTATAGACCAGACTATAGTCGTGCCTATACACCAGACTATAGTCTTGCCTATACACCAGACTATAGTCTTGCCTATAGACCAGAATATAGTCTTATCTACAGACTAGACTACAGTCTATGGACCCGACTAGACTGTCTTGCCTATAGACCAGACTATAGTCTTGCCTATTGTCTCGACCTTAGATACCTTGGTCTCAACTTAGACCAAACTCTGATCTCAACTGTAGGTTAAGCTAAATTTTAGACAATAGGTCTTGATAAATTGTCGATTTTAGATTAGACTATAGATTAGACTAAAATTTCAATAGGAAATTAAACTATAGAACGGACTACATATAGTCTTGGCTATTGATCAGAATATAGCCTAGACTATTGAAGAGACTATAATCTAGACTAGAGACCAGATTATACTTTGATCTCGATTACAGATCAGACAATTGTCGAAAATAGAATAGACTGCAGACTCGACTATATATTGAACTAAACTCTCGATTGTCGATCAGAATGTATTCTTGACAATGGATTGTGTTAAAAGTTCGACTGAAGATCAGACTATAGTATCGACTATTGACCAGACTATGGTCTGGACTATAGAACAGACTATAATCACGACTATAGACCAGATCGTACATTGATCACATCTATTGATTATACTATAGTATCGACTATCGAATAGACAGTCTCGACTATAATTCCGACTATAGCCTTGACTATAGATTCCACTGAAGTTTTTTTGTAGTGATCGACTGTAGATCAGATTTCAGAACGACTACAGAACAGAAAAAGTCTCAGCTATAGAATAGATTAAAGTCTTGACTATGAAACCGTGATTAAAAAAATTTAAAAAGTTCTTTAATTATATAAAAATTATAAAATTTACTTACTGATGAAATTAAATTCAAAATCTTACCTGAAAAAGAAAAGAAAAAAATATTTTATTAATATTATAATGATTACATTCCTTAACATAACTGCTAATAAATCCTTAATAGTCTTAAATAAATATTTTAAAACTAATGATTATTTTAGCCAGGTTTTGTTTCTTCCTCTCTGTCTCTAAAAAAAAAACAACATTTAACAAACAAAAATATAAATTAATATTTTTCATAATATTTCCTGTTGTGTGTTTTTTATAAATTTCCCTTAAGTCACCATCATTTATCATCAGACAATTCGTTTGTAACGAGTTTTTTCTGTTTAATTCTTATATTTCTTGATAATTTTTATTATGGTGTTTATAGCAGCCGTTTGTGCTATTCTAAGCTGTTTGTATTTCTAATATGAAAAATGTAATTTTTAACCTTGTAAATCTATGAGCCATAAACTATTTTTCCTTTTTTAGCGAAAACAACAAACCATTAGAGTGAGAGGCAACAGAGAGAGACTTGACTGGTTGTTTTTTGGCGAAAAATAATGTAGAACACAAAAGTTTAAATCCAACAAAATAAACCCAGGAACAACAACAAACGTAACAATTTGCTAAAGCTTAATAATGGGATGGTTTCGATGGCTGGTGCTGAGTGGGGGAAGGAGGTTATTATGTCTTCCATTACATTAGAAGACCAAAAAAAAACATGGTTGAGTGGTTAAACAACAATTTGGCACGCGAAACGAATTTTCTTTACTCTTTCCATGTGATTTTTTTTTGTTTTGTTGCCTCAATTACTCCTACTCCTCAGTGACTAACTAGTGCCTCATCCTTCACACAAAGACCACAATTGTGAACACGGAATAAATAAACCATATTTCAAAATTTTCGGTTATTTGTTGTTGAATGTTGAAAACATGAACACACAACAATTCTGCACTCTCAAACCAATTTGGTTTGTTGCGGTATGAACATAACCCAGCAAAATGTTTGACAAGAAAACCTAATGAAAAACATGATATATTTAAATAAAATTCAACGAATCTAAAAAGTTTTTTATTGTATAAGAAATTAAAAAAATATCTCGAAACCTTAAACTCCTCTAAAATGTTTCGCTGGGTTATCGTTTGCTATAGGAAAAAGGAAATACAAAATATTTGCTAAGCACGTGTAAATTTTTTCGTATATATTTCCCAAAAAAATCATTCATTCATATTTTAGTCATCTTTCTTTATAGTAGTTGTTGTTGCTATTATAAACTATAGCTATTGTTATTGTAGTTCCTTTCCTCAACCACATCGTCTTCGCCATCGTTGGCAAACAACGATTTCCCTTTTTTGCTGGTAATATTTTTTTTGGCCTTTTTTCGCCTAAACTCCCTCTTTTCCTCTCACAGTATCCTGGTCATGGTCTTCATTTACGTTTTAGTCTATAATTTAGGGTTGTATTATACAGAAACTAAATTTTGCTGTTGTTATTGTTGGGGATTTTATAGCTGTTATTGTTGTTGTTTTTAGGTTGCTTGTAATATGGAGAAGGGTAATTTAGCGTTAATGTTGACCCGGCCTTTTTGCAGTATATTTTGTTGATGTTGTTTTTTTTTTTGTATTTTTACTTTTCTTTTGTTGTACATAGCCAGACATTTCGATATTTGCAAGAAATATTTATAGATTGTGGGTATGATACGCCTTCTTAAAATTTTTATTATTTTATTTTTTGTTTCCTTTATGGCGTAGATAAAAATAATTTTCGTATAGTTGTATTCACAGTTTGCCAACAGAAATCTTTACTTCTTAAGAGACTATAGTGTCGTATTTAGGCTAAGAGACTATAATGTCGGTTACAGCCTCTAATAAATATAAAATATCAGATCAAATTCTTTACTATAGAGTTCCGACTGTAGATTAGTCACGACTGTAAATCAGACTATAGCCAACACCTTAGATCTGTGTTAAATCCCGAATATGGACCACACTATAGACTAGACTATAGATCAGTCTGAAAGACTCGAATATAGATTAAACTATAGACTTGAATATAGATCTGACTATAGTTTCAACTATAAATCAGACTAAAGTCTCAATTTAAGATCAGATCATTATCCCGACTAAAGTTAAAAAAATTTATTAAACTCTTCGTGTCGAATAGATCAGGCTACTGTCTTCGACTTTAGATCAGATTATAGACTCTACTTTGTCTTGACTAAAGATCAGTATATAGTCAATATTGTGGTATCGACTGTAGATCAGTCTATAGTCTCGACTATAGATCAGTCTATAGTCTCGACTATAGATCAGACTATAGTCTCGATTACTGATCAGTCTATAGTCTCTGCTATAGATCAAACTAGTAATATATATCAGATTACTGTCTCAAGTACAGATCAGATAATAGGCTCGACTGTATATCAGACTACAGTCTCAACTGTAGACCAGACTACAGTCTCGACTATAGATCAGTCTATAGTTTGGACTACAGATCAGTCTATAGACTATAGTCTCGATTATAGATCAGACTACGGTCTCGACTATAGATCAGACTACGGTCTCGACTATAGATCAGACTATTGATCTATATATCAGACTATAAATCTATAGAGCAGACTATAAATCTATAGATCAGTCTGTAATCTATAGTCTCGTATATATATCAGTATACTGTAATCTATAGTCTTATATATAGATCAGACTATATAGTCTCGACTATAGATCATTTTATACTCGCTACTATAGGTCAGTCTATAGTCCCGACTATATATCTAGATTATAGATCAGACTACAGTCTCGACTGTCCAATATTGATTAGACTATAGTCTTGACTCTATATTTGACTATAGATCAGACTACAGTCTCGACTGTAAATCAAATCACAATCTCGATTATAGATAAGACTACAGTCTCGACTGTCGAATATAGATTAGACTATAGTCTTGACTATAGATTGACTTTATATTCGTCTATAGTCTTGACTATATATTTGACTATAAATTAGACTCAGGCTATATACATATCTAGCTACAGTCTCGATGTAGTCCCGCCTTAGATCATTCTACAGACTCGATTACTATATAGTCTCTGCAACAGATCGATCTAGAGCCTAAACTGTAGTTTGTAGTTTCTACTATAGAGCAGGCTATATAGTCTCGACTATAAACTTTAATAAAATTATGAAAACCCTAAATAAAAGTATATCCTTTAATAAAATAAATAATTTCATAAAAGGTCATGTACTCCGTATCTTTTTAAGGGTTAAATATTCAGATTATATATAAATATTTTATTTCTATAAACAAAGACAGATTTTGGTAATTGATTCTAGACCGTTGCTTTATAACATGAAAGACAAAAAGGAAAAAGCTATAGAAACGGCCCTAAACGACTTGATATAACAGTTGCTAAAGATTTAAAAGATTCAGCTTTTATTTCGTGAAAGACATTTTATAAAAAAATAAACTTTTTTCATAATTGTTTTTGTAAACTATTATTTGAAAAATATGTATATTATTTATTACTAATTAACTTTAAGTTACCGACAAAATGTAAGTGAAAAGTTTATTTTATGAAATTTAACAAATTTAAGTTGTCAAAGTTTTCGTAAAAAATACTAACAAATATAAACACGTTACACAAAAAACAAAGAAAATATTTATTATTATTTTAAACAAATAACAACATTTGTTTATAATTATGTCAAGAACAAAAGTTTTTCTCTGCTGCTAGCAAGCATGCAACGTATGTATATAAAAAATAGTAGTAAGTTTTTTTTTTTATTTTTTGCAAAAATAAAAAAAAACTTATTTATTATTTTAATTTTTATTATAAATCAACAACACGCACTCATACTAACACTTCTTTTTTCATTTCAAAAATAGTGGCAATATAACGATTGATTGTCACATTTGTTACGCATGACTCCATCATAAATTTAAATTAAATATGTTTTTTTTCAATTTTATTTAAATAAAACGCAATTAAAATATTTAACACTTGGTAATTAATGGTTGTAATAAATTATTATATTGTTTTTTACTTTTAGCACTTGTATTTATTACAAAATTAAATAGAACTAATATTTCATTAAGAATAAAAACCAGTTGCTTTTTGTTATTTCTCTCAAATCAGCTGTTATGAAAAGGTAGCCAGATTGTTGGTTAACAAGAATTTTGAAAAAAAACATTAATTTCACTTTTTCTAATAAGACTAAACTTTTAATTACATTTAAAGTTAAGACTTCCTGTTTTTGCTCAAGAAAAAATTTTTTTTATAAAAAAAAAATTTCTAAATATTTATTTGTATTTAAAAATATATGATTTTTCTTAGAATATTTTAAGGAATAAAAAAATTAAAAATTATTTTTGCTGCCAACTTATAATCTTTCATGTTGATGGGCATAATCTAACATCACATTTTGTTTATTTTTTGCTATTAATACATATATATGTATATTTTATTTACTTAAAATATAGGCGTTTGAATTTGTTTATTTTGTAAATTAAAATTTTTGCATATAACTTGGCCGTAAAAATGCCGGCAACCACTATGGCAAATAAAACTCATGTCAGAGGTAGAAGACGAATTTGAAAAACACCTTCCAAAGACTAAATAGGCTTATATATAGGATCATGGAAGAGTTTTATGTCTCGACAATCAGACTTATGAACAACCTCTACTATCGAACAGACTTTAATCAAACAATGGTCCAGGCTTATGCAAACTATAGCTCATACTATAATCAAACTATAGTCAAACGTTAAGGCAAACTACAGTCACTATACGGTCCCGACTGTAACAAATCAATTGTGTTTAAAATAGTCAAACGATAGCTCCTACTATAAGGAAACTTTCGCCTAATCTCATTAAACTATAGTTCATAGAATAGTCAAACTCTAGCCCACAATATCTTCCAAATTATAGCCAAGACTATAGTCAAACTTCAGTCTAGGCTTTTGTCAATGTATAGTCCAGACTTTTGTCATACTATATTTCAGACTAAAGTCAAATTATAGCCCAGCCTAACACAGTTAAAAATATAGTCAAACTATAGTTAAGAATATAATCAAACTATAGTCAATAATCCCAACTACATTCTACACTATAGCTAAACTATAGTCCAGACTACACTAAAACTATAGTCCTAACAACAGACAAACTATTGTCTTGACTATAGTCAAACTATAGTCCTGACTATAGCTAAATTATAATGAAAACTGTAGTCAAACTACAGTCCAGACTAACTACAGTCCAAAATGGAGTCAAACTACAGTCCAGACTATAGTCAATCTATAGTCCAAACTAGAGTAAAACTATTGTGCAGACTTTAGTCTAACTGTAGTCTAGTCTACACTCACACTACAGTCAAACTGTAGTCTAGACTACAGCCAAATCCAAGTCTATATTATAGCCAAACTATAATCCAGACTTTAGCTAAACTATAATCTATATTATAGCCAAGATGTCGTTCAGACTATAGTCAAACTATGGTCTAGACTATAGTCCAAACTATAGATAAAGTATAGTTGAACTATAATCCATACTACAGTCAAACTATAGTCCAGACTATAGTCAAACTATAGTCCAGACTATAGTCAAACTCTAGTCCAGACTATAGTCAAACTATAGTCCAGACTATAGCCAAACTATATTCCAGGATATAGTCGAACTATAGTCCAGGCTATAGTCGATCTATGGTCCAGACCATAGTCAAACTATAGTCCAGACTAGAGTCCAGGTTATAGTCAAACTATAGTCCAGACTATGGCCAAACTATAGTCCAGACTATAGCCAAACTATAGTCCAGACTATGGCCAAACTATAGTCCAGACTATAGTCAAACTATAGTCCAGACTATAGTCCAGACTATAGTCCAGACTATAGCCAAACTATAGTCCAGACTATAGTCAAATTATTGTCCAGACTATAGTCAAACTATAGTCCAGACTATAGCCAAACTATAGTCCAGACTATAGTCAAACTATAGTCCAGACTATAGCCAAACTATATTCCAGGATATAGTCGAACTATAGTCCAGGCTATAGTCGAACTATGGTCCAGACCATAGTCAAACTATAGTCCAGACTAGAGTCCAGGCTATAGTCAAACTATAGTCCAGACTATAGCCAAACTATAGTCCAGACTATTGTCAAACTATAGTCCAGGCTACAGTCAAACTATAGTCCAGACCATATTCAAACTATAATCCTGACTATAGCCAAACTATAGTCAAACTATAGTCCAGACTATAGTCAAACTATAGTCCAGACTATAGTCAAACTGTAGTCCAGACTGTAGTCAAACTATAGTGCAGACTAGAGTCCAAACAATAGTTAAACTATAGTCCAGTCTATAGCCAAACTATAGTCCAGCCTATAGCCAAACTATAGTCCAGACTATGGCCAAACTATAGTCCAGACTATAGCCAAACTATAGTCCAGACTATGGCCAAACTATAGTCCAGACTATAGTCAAACTATAGTCCAGACTATAGTCAAGCTATAGTCCAGACTATAGTCAAACTATAGGCCAGACTATAGTCAAACTATAGTCCAAACTATAGTCAAACTTTAGTCCAGTCTATAGTCAAACTATTGACGAACAATAGCATTGATTAAAGTAAAACTGCTGCTATAGTCTAAGCATAAAACTGGACAAATCCACAGCCTCGCCTATAGAGCAACTATAGCCCCTGTTATAATTCCATTTGTAGGGTCATTGGCTAAAATGCTTACAGAAAAAAAAAAACTCAAAATAATTTATGCAATATCCGTTTCAAACCGTCATATAATGAGTCAAATATTTTTAGCAAAACAAGCAAAAAAAGCAACACAAACACGAAAAATATATATTTGTTTATAAATTCAAAAATTTTTTTAGTTTATATTTGTTTTACACATAGAGTTTTTTTTTATTATTTGTTAAACAGTAAAAATTTCTATAGGTTTATTTGCCAAAAACATAATAAAATTAAAAGAAAAAAAAAGAAAACAAGAATAAAAATATTTTTCATTTCACTGTGAAAAAGTCAAAGACCGTTTGACCGAATTGACTGGCGTAATAGTACGATATATGAATGTTTTTTTTTTTTATTTCAAAATACTATATAGAAGGAAAGAGGCGTTGGTAATCACGAGATCTTTTATTTTGTTGGCATCAGTAAACACAAATTATACACAACGAAAAAATGTTGAAAATTTTTATTGAAAGGTATTAAAATTGGGGAATGTTTTCGTTTTAAGAAGAGAATCGATAGATGGATGGATGATGTGAACAAATACAACAAATTCATCATACAATTAAAAAAATAGCAAGAAAAAAAAAAAGAAATGAGTCATTTTTTAAAATAAAACAATATATTTTTGCATGTTTGATAATGGCTTTCAAACGAAATTATGCAGATTTTTTAAATTATATAGAATATTCATAACATAGACAGGAATGAATTGTAAGTGGTTGAAAAGTAATCTCACACTTTCGTCTTTCGTAATATTTCGAACCATTTTATAGCAAACAATTTTTAACACCTTGTCTAAAAGTTAGCAGAACTAGTTTTCTTAGTTTCATCTAAAATGAATCATATTTTTTGCTTTAGTCGTTGCTATTTTTTTAAATCAGTTTTTTAAATTTAATTTCTTTTTTTTCGCTTGAGTTAATTTTTTTGATCGTAGTGCCAAAAACATTATAATTTGTTTTCAAATATACATTTCTTTTTTTAGTTGCTTCTGCTGATTTCATATGTGTGTTTTATTTTATAAATGCTTTTAAAATTAACACACATAAATCTTGTGTTTAAATCCTCATATTATACATTTTAAGATTTATTTCTGAAATTTTTGTACAATGAGGATGTTTAAAATATTATGTGCAAATTTTCCTAACATAGTCAGCCTATAGCTATTGTCAAGAGTATAGTCAAAATATAGTCGAGAATTTAGTCAAAGTATAGTCCAGATTATTCTCAAACCTTGTATCGTATAACCGTAATACTAAAATTCAGTATACAGTCAAACCCTAGTTCACAATATAGTCGATCCATATACTAGACTTAAGTCAAACTACTATATAATCCAGAGTATAGACAAACTGTCGTCCAGACTATAATCGAACTATATTGAAACTATAAGTAGTCTACAGTACAGACTAAAGTCAAACTACAGATCAGACTAAAGTCAAACTATAATCCAGAATAAAGTTTAACAACAGTTCAGGCTATAGGCAAACTATAGTCAAACTTTAGTCCAGAGTATATGCAAACATTCGACTAAAATACAGCCAAACTGTAGTCTAGACTATAGTCACACTATCGTTCAGACAACAGTCGAACTGTATTGCAGATTATAGTAAAACCTTGTTCAAACCTTAGAGTCCACACTATAGTCATACTATAAGCTGTTATAGTCTAGACTATAGTCTAGCTTTAGTCTAGTCTATAGTGAAACTTTAGCTTAGACTATATTCAAAAAATAGTCAACATATAGACCACTAGAGTTTAGATTATAGTCAAACTATAGTCAATATTATATACAATTTGTAGACTATTTATTAAATGTAGTCACTTTCTAGCTTGATTATTTCAAACTACAGACTTTGCTATACACCCCTTATTGTAAAACCCTTTCGTTACATATTTATACCCTATACCACTTTAGTGGGGAGGGTATATTGGATTTGTGCTGATATTTGTAACGCACAATAATATTGGTCCTATACCCGCCTTAAAGTATACCAATCGGCTTAGAATCATTTTCTGAGTCTATGTCCGTCCGTCCATGTAAACCTTGTAATCAAACTACAGGTCGCAATTTTGATGATATTTCAATGAAATTTGGCACATGATCGTCTATTGTCCCAGGGACGAAGCCTATTGAAAATGGTTAACATCGGTCCATTTTCTCACCTAGCCCCCACACAACTGAACCCCCGAATAGGGCTTGTAAACCTTGTAATCAAACTACAGGTCGCAATTTTGAAAATAATTCAATGAAATTTGGCACATGATCTTCTATTGTCCCAGAGACGAAGCCTATTGAAAATGGTTAACATCGGTCCACAAATCCCCCTTCAAAATTTAACTTAAATGTCCACAATTTTATTCAACAATAAATGGCTTAAGTATAATTCAAGGCAAGGTGCAATTCAACTCAAGAGCTTTATTATGAAAACTAAATCACATTTTATTTTTGTAACAGGTGTAGGGTATTATATGGTCGGCCTCTCCCGACTATAATTTCTTACTTGTTTTTTTATAGTTTTTTAAACACATATCCATATTGCTTCAGTTTTCGCTTATATTTTTCATTAATTTTTTACAAAAGCCACTAACAAACTATTGGCATTAGTACTATTTAGACAAAACATACATGACTTTACTCATACAAAAACACACACACATCTCTATGCATCTGTAATTCTATACATATACACAAGTATGTGTATATAGGTTTTTTTGTTATTTTTTAGAATTTTGATGCAATTTTAAGCTGTCTATTTGTCTGGCACGCATTTAATAGAAAAAAACTTAAAATTGGCATAGAACACATGTGACCAAAAGTTTTGTTATTTTTGTTGCTGCAAACACAACAACAGCAAATCGTCTAATATTAACAAAAAAAAAAGACAGATGAACAATAAAACGAAATAAAGTGCAAAAAAATTGCATGTTTTATTGCAGCAAAATGATGCAACTGTTTTAGAGGATGCGGTTGCTATGTTAGTGTAGCCACACTTACAGTTAGTTAGATCATATGTATGTGTCTGATAGCAGCCATGCTTAAAATGCAGCTATATATAGTATTGGTTATTTTCAAAAAATTTATAAAATAATTAATTTAATGTATAATAATACATATAACGTCATTTTATTTTGAGAGCGGCAGCAACATGCATTTCAATTATTTAGCTTTTTAAGAAAGAATGTATGCGATTCAGTTTATTATGGTCTAGAGAAATTAGTTTCAGGCAGATACTGATTATATACTACACTATATACTAGACTATAAACTATACTATAGAGTAGGCTAGACTCTTGGCTATAGACTAAAATATAGACTAGACTGCAGACTAGACAATAAACTAAACTTTAGACCAAACTATAGACTAAACCATATATAGACCAAACTATAGACAAAACCATAAACTAGACAATAGACTAGACAATAGACTAAACTATAGACTAGACTATAGACTAGACTATAGACTAGACTATAGACTAGACTATAGACTAGACTATAGACTAGACTATAGACTAGACTATAGACTAGACTATAGACTAGACTATAGACTAGACTATAGACTAGACTATAGACTAGACTATAGACTAGACTATAGACTAGACTATAGACTAGACCATAGACTAGACTATAGACTAGACTATAGACTAGACTATAGACTAGACTATAGACTAACCATAGACTAGACCATAGACTAGACTATAGACTAGACTATAGACTAGACTATAGACTAGACTATAGACTAGACTATAGACTAGACTATAGACTAGACTATAGACTAGACTATAGACTAGACTATAGACTAGACTATAGACTAGACTATAGACTAGACTATAGACTAGACTATAGACTAGACTATAGCCTAGACTATAGCCTAGACTATAGACTAGACTATAGACTAGACTATAGACTAGACTATAGACTAGACTATAGACTAGACTATAGACTAGACTATAGACTAGACTATAGACTAGACTATAGACTAGACTATAGACTAGACTATAGACTAGACTATAGACTAGACTATAGACTAGACTATAGACTAGACTATAGACTAGACTATAGACTAGACTATAGACTAGACTATAGACTAGACTAAAACTAGACTATAGACTAGACTATAGACTAGACTATTGACTAGACTGTAGACTAGACTATGACTAGACTATAGACTAGACTATAGACTAGACTATAGACTAGACTATAGACTAGAATATAGACTAGACTATAGACAAGACTATAGACTAGACTATAGACTAGACAATAGACTAGACTATAGACTAGACTATAGACTAGACTATAGACTAGACTATAGACTAGACTATAGACTAGACTATAGACTAGACTATAGACTAGACTATAGACTAGACTATAGACTAGACTATAGACTAGACTATAGACTAGACTATAGACTAGACTATAGACTAGACTATAGACTAGACTATAGACTAGACTATAGACTAGACTATAGACTAGACTATAGACTAGACTATAGACTAGACTATAGACTAGACTATAGACTAGACTATAGACTAGACTATAGACTAGACTATAGACTAGACTATAGACTAGACTTTAGACTAGACTACAGACTAGACTATAGACTAGACTATAGACTAGACTATAGACTAGACTATAGACTAGACTATAGACTAGACTATAGACTAGACTATAGACTAGACTATAGACTAGACTATAGACTAGACTATAGACTAGACTATAGACTAGACTATAGACTAGACTATAGACTAGACTTTAGACTAGACTACAGACTAGACTATAGACTAGACTATAGACCTAGACTATAGACTAGACTATAGACTAGACTATAGACTAGACTATAGACTAGACTATAGACTAGACTATAGACTAGACTAGACTAGACTAGACTAGACTATAGACTAGACTATAGACTAGACTATAGACTAGACTATAGACTAGACTATAGACTAGACTATAGACTAGACTATAGACTAGACTATAGACTAGACATAGACTAGACTATAGACTAGACTATAGACTAGACTATAGACTAGACTATGACTAGACTATAGACTAGACTATAGACTAGACTATAGACTAGACTATAGACTAGACTATAGACTAGACTATAGACTAGACTATAGACTAGACTATAGACTAGACTATAGACTAGACTATAGACTAGACTATAGACTAGACTATAGACTAGACTATAGACTAGACTATAGACTAGACTATAGACTAGACTAGACTAGACTATAGACTAGACTATAGACTAGACTATAGACTAGACTATAGACTAGACTATAGACTAGACTATAGACTAGACTATAATATAGACTAGACTATAGACTAGACTATAGACTAGACTATAGACTAGACTATAGACTAGACTATAGACTAGACTATAGACTAGACTATAGACTAGACTATAGACTAGACTATAGACTAGACTATAGACTAGACTATAGACTAGACTATAGACTAGACTATAGACTAGACTATAGACTAGACTATAGACTAGACTATAGACTAGACTATAGACTAGACTATAGACTACTATAGACTAGACTATAGACTAGACTATAGACTAGACTATAGACTAGACTATAGACTAGACTATAGACTAGACTATAGACTAGACTATAGACTAGACTATAGACTAGACTATAGACTAGACTATAGACTAGACTATGGACTAGACTATAGACTGGACTATAGACTAGAATATAAACTAGACTATAGACTAGACTATAGACTAGACTATAGACTAGACTATAGACTAGACTATAGACTAGACTATAGACTAGACTATAGACTAGACTATAGACTAGACTATAGACTAGACTATAGACTAGACTGTTGACTAGACTATGGATTAGACTATGGGCTAGACTATAGATTTGACTATAGACTTGAATATTGGCTAGTCTATATACTGTACTAGTCTAGTCTATGTGCTATGACTATAGACTAGGCTCTAGTCTTCACTATAGCCTACTCCACAGTCAATACTATAGTCTTGAATTTGGTTTTGATTATAGTATTGAAGCTCAGCTATAGAAAAAATAGCTAAGAAAACTAAAACCAAATAAAAAATCAAATATATTACCAGCAATTTCCTTAATAAATGTAATTAAAACCCTTCACTTAAGCATGTAAACATACCATAAAAAAATAATAAATACTGACATAACTACAGATACTTATATGTAAGTGTAATAATAATAAAAAGAACATGTTTGTTTAAGGAAAATTATATAATTTATATAACAATAAAAATATTTATTTACACAACAATAATCTGCAAATACTTGACATATAAAAATTCTAATAGAAATAAACCCCTTTTTTGTTGTTGATAACCCACCCCTTTTTTGATTTTTGGCAAAGATATTTTATTTTATTTATATTTTCTGTTGTTATTAGAGCTTTTATTATACCCGTTTCAGTTAAAAATGTAATGAAAAAATTGTAGCAGACATTTTGACGCTTTTTCGTTTAAATGGTAATAATAAGCACAAATATACATATATAGAAATTTGTGTATGTATAGAATTAAACAAATACTTTTACAACTTTTTTTGGCTTTTTTTGGGCCATAATAGCAAACAATAAAAAATCAGTTGCATTTTGTAGTTCAAAAGTATTAAGAGAAGATGATGATGATGAAAAAATGGCAAAAAAAACAAACATTGAACTTTTTTAAGAAAATGTTGTTTTTAAGTATAATGAGAAAAATGCCTTTTGGCAAGGCTAACAAGTTTGTTTTTTTTTTTTTACTATATCGAATCAAGATCGATATAAAAAAGGAAGGGAATAGATTTTTCTTAGTATAGACAGAAAGTGGAGCACTTTTATATAAAAGAAAGGGAAGAGGTTTTTATAAAACGCTTTTATAAAATATTTTTATTAGTAAACTGGTTTAATTTTTAATTAATGTTTAAGGAGGTTTAATACGGTTAACAGTTTGGGAATTATAAAGTAATGAATGATTTTTTTACCGAACAATATCGCAGTAACGACATGTTATGTAGACTAGTAAAAAGATTAGTGTACTAGTCCAAAGACTTATTAATAGACTAGTACATAAAACAACCAATAGACTAGTCCATAGACTAGTCAATAGACTATAGTCCATAGACTAGTCAATAGACTATAGTCCATAGACTATAGTCCATAAACTAGTCAATAGACTAGTTCATATACTAGTCAATAGAATAGTCTATTGAATCGTCTATAGATTAGTCCATAGACTAGCTATAGACTAGTCCATAGACTTGTTCATATTCCTTAGATTAGTTAATAGACTAGTCCATAGACTGGTCAATAGACTAGTTCATATACTAGTCAATAGAATAGTTTATTGAATAGTTTATTGAATCGTCTATATATAGTTCATATACTAGCTGTATCGACTATATCCATAGACTAGCCAACAGTCTAGTCCATAGACTAGCCTATAGATTAGTCTATAGCCTAGATTTGACCATAGAATAGTTCATATATTAGTTCAAAAACTGGTCACTGGTTCATTGTAAGGTCAATAGAATAGTCCATAGACTAGTCCATATACTAGTCAATAGAATAGTCTATAGACAATTCAATAGACTAGTCCATAGACTAGCCAACAGACCAGTTAATAGACTAATCCATAGACTAGATTTATCCATAGAACAGTCCATATACTAGTCCAAAGACTGGTCACTAGTTCATAGTATAGTCAATAGAATAGCCAATAGACTTGTCCATAGACTGGTCCATAGACTAGTCGATAGACTAGCCAATAGACTAGTCTATAGACTAGCCAAAAGATTTGTCCATATACTAGTTCATCCCTACTCCATAGACTAGTGCATATGCTAGTTCATGGAGTACTCTATATATTAGTCAGTTGGTTAGTCGTTAGATTATTCAATAGTCTATAGATTAGTCCATAAACTAGTCAATAGACTAGTCCATAGGCTAGTACATTGAGTTGTCCATAGAATAGTCAATATTCCAGATCATAGAGTAGTCAATAGACTGTTCCATAGACACGTTTATGGAGCTGTAAATAAACTGATGGATAGTTTACAGATTAGTGCATAGAGTAGTAAATAGACTAGTCAGCAGATAAGTCCAAAAACTAGTCCATGGATTGTCTGTACACTAGTCTATAGACAAAAAATACGAACACAATTTGGTACTTTTAACCCTAAAAATGTACTATTAGGGTAAAAGTTAAAACTGTTTAGAAATTTCCATTCAACCATAAACCACATGGTCATTAAATACCGTTACTAGTTCAAAATTACTCAATAACACACTCTCTTAATAATATGTAAGTGTGTGGGAAGGGAGGGGTATTTATTGGTGTTAAAGTTTTTTAGGGTTAATTGCAATTGAGTCACAAGTATAATACTGCAGTTGTTATTGTTTTTGAAAGTTTTTCCCCAGTAAATATGATTACAATTACAATTTTCACACACACACAGGCATTACAACAATGACGTCATCTACAAACGTGTTACATGATGAGAATGATTTGTGCAAAAACTTGTTAGCAAGAGAGAGAGAGAGAGAGACGGAGTATATATAGTAAATTAATGTTTACACTCAAGTAAATTGCTTTCGCAATGAAAATGTTTAATCTTTTCAACAAATTTCTAATGAAATTTTCTATTAAGAACTTTATAAAACAACAACTAATACTCACAGCAACAACAAGAAATTGTTTATAATAAACTTTTATTGCAAATTGAATTTTGAAGTTTCTTTGTAATGTGGCAGAAAGTTGATTTAGAAAATTATTAATATTTCAATAAAGTTTCTTGCAGCAAATAATGTTTAAAGTTTTTTTTAAGAAAAGAGAAATTTAATTAAAATCAATTTTAATAAAATATATTGATTAAACTAAACGATTTTTATAATGTGAACACAATTAATAGTTTAAATCAAAACTAAATTTATGTAAGAAATTGTTTTCTTAAATCTAATTTGCTAAAATAAAATTTATAAAATTTTATTTTAAATTTTACCTTTATAAATCATTAAGTTGTTGACATATTCAAATTAGTTTTTAAATTTAATGTTTCCGCTTAACATGTGTGTTTTTAATAGTAATAAATTTTACAATTTATACGCACAATCCTTTCTAAAAAAATAGCAAAAAAAAACAACAAAGATATAGAAAATATTAATAAAAAATCAACAAACAAACGTCAAAGATTTGGCTTATCTATTGGTAAAAACAAATTTTTATTTTTATCAATGATTTTATTTTTTTTTGCTATATAAAAATATATCTAAAATTATATATTATTTCTTCAAGAACATAAATAATTTAATCCCACTAACAAAACTACTGCTAATACTTTAGCAAAATCTTAAAGTCTTAATATTAATAATTTAATTTAACCTTCATTCATATTTATACAAAAAAAAATTATACTGCTGTTGAGATTTACAAAAAGAAAAGAATAAATAAATATGTTTCTTTGACTTTTTATTATAAATATGTATTTTTTTCTTTTATTTATGATTTATAATTATTTTTCTTTTGTAAAAAGTTATGAAGGTGGGTGTTAAAGAAAATATACTTGTGTCATATAAAATTTATTAAATGGAATGGTAAAGACGTAATAAAAATATACTAATCCCTTTCACTATATGTTGACTTAACCTTAAACTATGATCAGGACTATATGTATGTGATATGACTTTGATATTACTTATAGTCGAAGCTATCACCTAATTCATAGCCAGGGTTATATTTTGCTCAATACTACAGACAGCTCTGCCTACGATTCTGAGTAGAACCGGTCAATGTTTGCATTATAGTCCAGACTATAGTTCGAACTATATTTTGATCTATGATCAAGATTAAAGTTTACTCCAGACTGTAGTCTGCTCCATCGTCCAGACTAAAGTTCGCTCTATAGTCTAGACTATAGTCTGCTCTATAGTCCAGACTATACTCTGCTCTATAGTCCACACTATAGTCTGCTTTATAGTCCACACTATAGTCTGCTTTATAGTCCAAACTATAATCTACTCTATAGTCCAGACAAAAGTCTGTTCTATAGTGCAGACTAAAGTCTGTTCTATAGTCCAGACTAAAGTCTGTTCTATAATCCAGACTAAAATCGGTTCTATAGTCCAGACTAAAGTCTGTTCTATAGTCCATACTATAGTCTGTTCAATAGTCCAGACTGTGGTCCAGACTAAAGTCTGCTCTATAATCCAGACTAAAGTCTGCTCTATAGTCCAGACTAAAGTCTGCTCTATAGTCCAGACTAAAGTCTGCTCTATAGTCCAGACTAAAGTCTGCTCTATAGTCCAGAATAATGTCTGTTCTATAGTCCAGACTATAGTCTGTTCTATAGTCCAGACTATAGTCTGTTCTATAGTCCAGACTATAGTCTGTTCTATAGTCCAGACTATAGTCTGTTCTATAGTCCAGACTGTGGTCTGTTCTATAGTCCAGACTGTGGTCCAGACTAAAGTGTGCTCTATAGTCCAGACTAAAGTCTGCTATATAGTCCAGACTAAAGTCTGTTCTATAGTCCAGACTAAAGTCTGTTCTGTGGTCTATTCTATAGTCCAGACTGTGGTCCAGACTAAAGTCTGCTCTATAGTCCAGACTAAAGTATTTTCTATAGTCCAGACTATAGTCTTTTCTATAGTCCAGACTATAGTCCTGACTATATTCCTGACTATAGTCCAGACTATAGTATATTCTATAGTATAAACAGACTAAAGTCTGTTCTATAGTCCAGACAAAAGTCTGTTCTATAGTCCAGACTAAAGTTTGTTCTATAGTCCAGACTAAAGTCTGTTCTATAATCCAGACTAAAATCGGTTCTATAGTCCAGACTAAAGTCTGTTCTATAGTCCAGACTAAAGTCTGTTCTGTGGTCTATTCTATAGTCCAGACTGTGGTCCAGACTAAAGTCTGCTCTATAGTCCAGACTAAAGTCTTTTCTATAGTCCAGACTATAGTCCTGACTATATTCCTGACTATAGTCCAGACTATAGTCCTGACTATAGTCCAGACTAAAGTCTACTCTATAGTCCAGACTACAGTCTATTCTATAGTCCAGACTATAGTATATTCCATAGTCCAGACTATAGTATATTCTATAGTCCAGACTATATACTCCAAGCTATAGTCTATTGTATAGTGCAGATTGTAGTCTGTTCTTCTATATTCCAGACTGTGGTCCAGACTAAAGTCTGCTCTATAGTCCAGACTAAAGTATTTTCTATAGTCCAGACTATAGTCTTTTCTATAGTCCAGACTATAGTCCTGACTATATTCCTGACTATAGTCCAGACTATAGTATATTCTATAGTATAAACAGACTAAAGTTTGTTCTATAGTCCAGACTAAAGTCTGTTCTATAATCCAGACTAAAATCGGTTCTATAGTCCAGACTAAAGTCTGTTCTATAGTCCAGACTAAAGTCTGTTCTGTGGTCTATTCTATAGTCCAGACTGTGGTCCAGACTAAAGTCTGCTCTATAGTCCAGACTAAAGTCTTTTCTATAGTCCAGACTATAGTCCTGACTATATTCCTGACTATAGTCCAGACTATAGTCCTGACTATATTCCTGACTATAGTCCAGACTAAAGTCTACTCTATAGTCCAGACAATAGGCTATTCTACACTCCAGACTATAGTCTATTCTATACTCCAGACTATAGTCTATTCTATACCCCAGACTATATACTCCAAGCTATAGTCTATTGTATAGTGCAGATTGTAGTCTGTTCTTAAGACTATAGTCTGGACTATAGACCATAGTATATTCTATAGCCCAAACTATAGTATATTTTATAGTCCAGACTATAGCCTTTTTATGATTTAGACTATAGTCGATTCTATAGTCCAGGAGATAATCTATTTTATAGTTCAGACTATAGTGTATTCAAAGGCGAGAATATGGTCTGATCTATAGGACAAACTTTAGTCGGCTTTATAGTTCAGACTATAGCCTGCTCCCCTTCATTTTACTAAGTGCTCTTGTCATTTCAATTAAAACTCAATACTCCCCGTGCCTCCCTATCTCTCTCAATTAACAAACAAATAATAATTAACTGATAATTTTTTTATTGTAATTTTTATTTCAAACAAAAAAAAAACACTAACAGAACAGAAAAATTAAAAGCGATCATTAAACCGCTAACCCAAAGCTGGGAATACATAAATTTTCATTAAAAAGAAGAACGAACAAGAAAAAAAAACATTTAATTACAAACGCCTTAAGTACGTGTAAGCGAGTATCTGGTGTAACTCTGTGTGGATTTACTGATGGAGCAATAAAAACTGATGACCTTTTGTATGGGCGCAATGTAGGCAAAATAATGTAGTAAAAATATAATAAATATTTAAATCAATTTTAATTTTTAATTAAAAGGCGCGACGTCGTCTGATGTAACAAAAAAATAAATAAAATATTGTCAACGAACTTGTAAGAGATTAAATTTTAGTCTATAAAGTTGTAAAAATAATTTAAAGAATAGAAATCGTAAGTAAGTAAGGGGGAGGGCTGCAGAGCAAGTAAGAAATTTTTTGAGAGATAATAAATAATGGGGACAATGAAATTTTTATGTAATAGAAAATAATTCAATTTGTTCGAATATTAAAAATTTTTATATTAAGTGATTGGAAAATTTATGAATTTTTGGAAAGCTATTAAATAGGTCTTTATCTCAAAGAATATAATCCATCTTTTTTACTAGACTGCTTAGTTGAAAAATCAGCTTAATCCTTGAAGTTGCTGCTTACTGAAAAATTTGTTCTAATTCCTTTGTTTCAACTATAATTTCAAGGATTTAAAAACTAAAATCCTTGCTAAATTTTTTACTACATTTTAAGATTTATTTCACATCTCTCTACCAACGTGATTAATTAACTAATTAATTTTCTGTTTCTTTTCTTTCTCTTTACAGGTATGTTGACGCTTTTGTTTGTGTTTTGCCTGAAAGTAGATTTTAATTAACATTTGCTGAAACTGTGTCAGCTGGAAAGGTAGTCAATTGTAAAAGACAAATCTAAGTCGAATGTGAACTAAACTAAATTGTATGTCTAAATATTTTAATGGTTTTTAGCTAAAGCTTAAAGCTTTAAGCTTGTGTATTTTATTGAACATCATCAAATTGTATTGCCTACTTTAGGGATTATGTTATTAAGCATAGTTAATGCATACTTTTAAGGGGCTTCAGGCACTTAAGCAATGAAAGCGAATAATGTTTAAATGTTGAGTAACAGCTGCGAATAAACTAAATATATAGAAAATTTAAATTAATTATATAAAGCTTAACCCTAATAAATGAAAAGCTTAGATAGAGCAAATAGAATTCATAGAAATTTTAAACAGTATTTTATAAAATAGAAATAACAGATTTACATTTTATTAACTTAAATACTTTTAATTATAAAGAATTTTTTAACATTAGAAACTAGAGTAGTTTTGTCCCGTGACAAAACTTTATTTTAGTATTATTTTATCTAAGTCCACTTTAGTCTTGATATCATATTTACAACACATGCCTGCAACTTTTGTCAAATCTTTTGGCAAGTTTACATTTTTTTTTTTACTTTTCCTCATCATCATCCTCGTTAGAAACAAACAAAAACACAATAATCTCATATATACTTTTTTTTCTCTCGTCCATGAGGAGTATCAAGTGCAGGCATGTAGTCATTCAGGCCTCCACTTAGAATCCACACAAATTGTATGGAGATTTCCTCTGTTTCAGTGTTTCTATGTTTGTTTGTTTCTGTTCATTTCTTATGTTTCCCATTTTCCAAATAATGACTACATGTTTTGAAGAGTTGCATGCATGCATGCAACAATTGAGTTAAGAAATATAAAACGATCTAAATAGCAGAATTCAAAAAAAATCTTCATACAATTTTTAGGTTCGTTATCTTTTCTGTGCACAGGCTAAATCTAAACAAAGGCAAAAAAAATATGTTGAAAACAAACAAAAAAATCAACATAAAGCTTGTTAAAGTTTCAAAGTTTAGAGTTGCATAGAAACAGATTCTGAACACTCGAAAAATTTCATTAACAAATACTCATTAGTCTAGACTAAAAACTGATATATAGTGCGGACAATACTCTCATCTGTAGACCAGATGATAGAATGATCTATAATCTACACAACAGACTTAATGTAGATTGATATTTAGCCTAGACTATATACTGATATATAGCTCAAACTATAAACTGATCTATCACCATGCACTGATCTAAAGTTTCATCAATAGTCTATAGACTGATCTATTGTCCAGACTCTAGACTGATCTATAATTCAGGCTATAGATTGATCTATAGTCGAGACTCTAGACTGATCGATAGTCCACACTATAGACTGATCAATAATCCAGACTATAGACTGATCTCTAGTCCAGACTATAGACTGATCCACAGCCCAGACTCTAAACTGATATATAGCCTAGACTATAGACTGATCTAAAATCTAAACACTAGACTGATCTATAGTACAGACATTAAACTGATTTATAGTCCACGCTGCAGACTGATCTATAGTTCAGATTATAGACTTATCTATTGTCTAGACTATAGACTGATCTATAGTCCAGACTATAGACTGATCTATAGCCCCGACTCTAGACTGACTATATACTGATCAATAGGCTAGACTATAGACTGATCAATAGTATAGGCTATAGACTTATCAATAGTCTGGACTATAGACTGATCTATAGTGTAGACTATAGACTGATCTATAGTGTAGACTATAGACTGATCTATAGTGTAGACTATAGACTGATCTATAGTGTAGACTATAGACTGATCTATAGTGTAGACTATAGACTGGTCTATAGTGTAGACTATAGACTGGTCTATAGTATAGACTATAGACTGGCCTATAGTGTAGACTATAGACTGATCTATAGAGTAGACTATAGACTGATCTATAGTGTAGACTATAGACTGATCTATAGTGTAGACTATAGACTGATCTACAGTCTAGACTATAGACTGATCAATAGTCTAGACTATAGACTGCTCTATAGTCTAGACAATAGACTGATCTATAGTCTAGACTATAGACTGATCTATGGTCTAGACTATAGACTGATCTATGGTCTAGACTATAGACTGATCTATGGTCTAGACAATGGACTGATCTATAGTCTAGACAATAGACTGATCTATAGTTTAAACTAGACTGATCTATAGTCCATACTATAGACTGATCTATAGTCCCGGCTATAGACTGATCTATATTCCAGGCTATAGACTAATCTATAGTCCAGTCTATAGACTGAGATATAGTCCAGGCTGCAGCAGACTATTGACTGATCTATAATGTAGACTATAGACTGATCTATTGTTTAGACTGATCTATTGTTTACACTGATCTATAGTCCATACTATAGACTGATCTATAGTCCAGTCTATAGACTGATCTATAGTCCAGTCTATAGACTGATCTATAGTCCAGTCTATAGACTGATCTATAGTCCAGTCTATAGACTGATCTATAGTCCATGCTATAGACCGATCTATAATCCAGTCTATAGACTGAGCTATAGTCCAGGCTACAGCATACAATTGACTTATTAATAATCTATTGAGTAAACTATAGTTTGCTTTATATTCCAGACTATAAAATTTTGCACTATCAAGTACTTCTCGAGTGTATCATTCGTTTCACATATGAGATGATATATTGCAAATTCTAAAGATTCCAAAAGGGAACAACAAAGACCAACAACAACTAAACCAGACAAGACAAATACGTAAAGATTGTAAATATCTGTATATGTATGTATGTAGGAATGTAATACTCGCTCGTTATACAACAAAAGTAAAAGACGATTGTTTACTCCATATACAACAATTTAGATAGAAATACTTACTATATAGTAAAACCTGAACATACAAACAATCTCTAACTCCAACTTAGCCTCTCTTGTTACAGTAATTTATCATATCACTCTAGTCTAAGAGGGAAACCTCCACTAAACAAATACAAGTAAAAATTCACAAATACTCAAAGTATGTAACTGCATTTACTCTGGTTCATACAAGTTGTTTCCGAAAAGGGCAGCGTGGGGGATTCGCAACCAACATGTGAGACTACTTTGAAACATTATTGAAGTGTAGAAGATTCTAAAAAGCTAAAAGAATTTTTATACATTTTCATAACGATTTACATGATATACACAAATGGCAATGGGTCAAATTAGTTAAATATAAGATGAAAAAAAAATAGTAAAGCAGAAACAAGATCGAGTGCTTATGTATTTTCAAAACGAAGTGTATTTTTTGTAGGTATGTAGTAAGTAAGTACCTAAATATGGACAACTCCCAGGGGTTTGTATGAATGATGGCTGAAAAATTTGTATAGTTTTTATAAGCATGTGAAAAACATGCACTTTTTATAGATTCTTTTTTTCTTTTTGCAAAATAAATGCATAAAATAAAAATTATATTTTATGGTATTACTATTGAAGTTGAGGAGTATACTTTATATAAGTATTTTAGTTAAATTAAATTGGGTTAAAAAAGTAATTTAAGCCTGGGAAATATGATGTTCATGTTGATTTTTTTAAAGTCCCTGGGATTATGCAGAGAAAAGACTTTTAAAGTAATGAAAAATTGTGTGTTTAATTTAACAAAAAAAAATTAATTACATTTTGAGAGAGTTTATTTTAATTGGAAAAAATTGTTTACATATTTTTTAAAAATATAAAATTTATCAATAAAATACCTCTGAACCCCCTTTTGTATTCTCTACTAGTTAGAAAAGAGTACCAGAGTTTCAGTACCCCAAAGTTTAGAATTTCATCTTCAAACTTCATCAGCAAAATCTGCTGCAGCTGAGCACAAACAATAGACAATTATTTAAATGTTAACAAATCTAATATTATGGATTACTCATGCTTAAACATTAGGTAGGCTCCAAAGAGAGTCTTTTCAATATAAAAATTTAAACTTCTAAAAAGTGTAATCCAGATGCAAAGGAAAGTGGGCCAAATGAGAAAGCTCTATTGTTTATCGGTAAATTGAATGATTTTTTAGTGAAAAAGGGATTAGAAAATTGTAAAATTTTTTCTCATATTTCTAAATGAAAGCTTTATGGAACTAGAAAGCTATTTTGACTATTTTATGAAAAAAAAGTTTATCCACAGCCGAAGGACCTAAAGAATTACAGTTTATTGCCATAATTTTCAATGAAAGCTTTTTTTTGGAAAACTTACCGAAATAAAAAGCTCTGTTAAAAAATTGTTTAGAGTAAAACGATAGATTGTAAATTTATGAAAGTTTTTTTTTGAAAGCTCTCTCGAATGACAATGCAGTATTGAATGAGATTGCTATAATGCATCAGAAAGCTCTATAGGACAGTAATCAATAAAGCTTTTAAAGATGTATATCCAAAATTAAACAAGTTTTAATAAAAGAAAGCTTTGGAAAGCTCTATTAAATGAGAATGTTATAATGACTGACAAAGCCCATTGGTATGTTTATTCCAGTATTAACTTTTAAAGCTTTTTGAAAAAGCTCTTTTAATTGGAAATGCTCTATAGAGAGATTCTTTCAGCCTAAATCAAAGAACTGAAACCCGTATTAATTATTACTGTCATTTAAAAGATTTTTTGAAAGCATTATAGAATTTGAAAGCTCTAGTGTTGTGTTGTTTCAGAAAGCTTTATTGAATTAAATAAATTGTAAATGTTCCATGATTATTAAGCTTTTTTTCAATATTCTCACATTTGTCTCACGGGAACCAGGGAGATTACTTCGTATTTAGATTTGAAAAGAAAAAGCTTTAAAGATTATTTATTGTATCTATTCGAATTGAATTACAGAAAACCCCCCCAGATACAAATGAAAGCTTTTTGAAAGCTCTTTTTTCACATTTACGAAAACCAGTTCGTATGTCAATACGAAAAGGAAAAGCTTTAGAAAAGTATTTAATATACAAATTCGCACAGTATTGTTTCACATCATAAATATTGGTATGAAACGAAAGCTTTCAGAAAGCTCTTATGAATATAGACTCTATATTGAACGACAAAGCTCAATTGTATGTTTATTTCTTAATTAATGAAAGTTATAAATATCAGTAATTATAATAAATATTAGTATCGTATGAAAACTTTTTAAAAGCTCTTGTTTTACATTTATGACAACGAGTACGGTTACGCTGTATTTCGATTCTGAAAGGAGAACTGTCAAAATTTATTTAATATACAAATTCGAACAGTTTTTCAAAACGAATTACAGAGCAAGTCTTAGATAAAATAAATATTGGTATCAAACGAAAGCTTTTTAAAAGCTCTTTCGAATTTTAATACCATATTGAAAGTCAAAACTTAATTGTATGTTTATTCCTTAATTAAAATAAAGTATAATTATCGGAAACTATAATACATATTGAATCATAGGAAAGCTTTTTTGGAAGCTCTTTGTACGAAAAGCAGTACGGTTACTCTGTATTATGATTCGAAAAGAAAAAGCTTTCAAAATGTATTTAATATACAAATTCGATCATTTTTATTTGATATCGCTAAACTCCAGATGAATAAATATTGGTATCAAATGAAAGCTTTTTGAATGCTCTTTTTAATATGAATGCTATATTGAACGACAAAGCTCATTTATAGAAAGGTATAAATATCATAAACAATAATAAATATTAGTATTATATAAAAGCTTTCTTAAAAAGAATAAGCTTTTTTGTAACATTTTCCAAATGAGTCCCCCTAAACTTATATATTTTATTTAAAATTCAAACCTGGTGTTGTATATATGAATTGAATCATTGTTTCTAAAACTTTTAGAAATTTGCATAATTATTAGTTGCAACATAAAATTACCACACGGTCAGTAGTAGTGGTACCAGTGTGTATTTGTTTATTGGTTAAACAAATACATAGATGAATGTATGAAAAATGCATATAAAATCATATGGAAAGATTTTATTTAAATTTTAACAGCATCAACAAACAAAACAAATTATAATGAAAAATACAAAACAACAAAAAAATATTCTAAACTCATGCTACAGATACTATGAATCATTTCATATTAAATTCGATTTTTTCCACAAATCATGATGCAATTATTTTTCTGTTACAGAATCTATGTATATCTAAAGGAATAGTTGTGTTTGTGTATCTGTATATAAATAACAATCTGTTTCTAGTAGATGTTGCGGAGTGTTTTTATAAAAATTATTTTATTTTGTAATCAAAATGACATCAATATAAACAAACAGCTGTTTAATGAATATTTAAAAATTTCTATGAAGGGAAATAGCAGCAGCGACTAGATGACACAATATATAAATATTTTATATTGTAACAGTTTTCGCTTCTAGAGTTTTTTTCAATTTCATAAAAATTTCCCCTCCTCCCCCGCTTTAATAATGAGTTAATTTTCTTTTTAACCAGATTGTGAATGCCGAGTCAAAACATTTGATATACCCAACAGTTTTTTATCTCTTTTTTAACATATTTATGTTTTTTTTTTCTCTTCATAAGTGCAGCATGCAACATATGTTAATAACTAAATTGTGTTGTTGCAGCTATCAACACTTTCATCACTGACTCTATAGACAACAGGCATTGCATGTCCTATAGTACACTTGCACAAGTTGCAACAGTATACATACATACAATATATTTTTTTTTCTCTCTCCTCACCCAACACGCTTCAAGTGTTGCACACAAATTGCGTCAAGTGTTGTTTTCATTTAGAAGTAAAATTATTTTTTACTTCCTTAAACTAAACAAACAAGAGCAGCAACAGCACAAAAAAAATATCGTAAAATATAAATAAATATATTTTTAACTCTAGACTGGCTCCAATTCATCACTGAAGATGCTGTTGCTGATTGTAGATGAAAACAAAAAAATCTTAAGTTTTGTAATGATTCTTTCAACATTGCAACATGTCTTACTCTACTTTACTGCAAGTTTGTATAAATATTTAAAGAAATAGAAACAGAATTATAGACAAAAAAAAGAAATTGTAAGAAATGTAATACAAACAACTGTAATTTACTACAATTACAATTGTAGGAAATGTAAGCAAAGGTCGAATTTTTAATACCCTACATAACTACAGTTGTCATTCATTTAAAGCTGAGGCTAAAGCCTGGACAAATGCTGACATTTTGCCTGAACTATAGCTGAGACTATGTCTGGACTATAGCATAGACTATAGTCTGGACTATAGCAGGTACTATAGCATAGACTATAGTCTGGATTATAGCATAGACTATAGTCGGGACTATAGAATAGACTATGGACTGAAGTATAGACTATGGTCTGGACTATAATAATACTATAGTCTGGACTATAGTTTAGACTATAATCTAGGCTATATAGTACTATAATCTAGGCTATATAGTACTATAGTCTAGACTATAGTCTGGACTATAGTATAGACTATAGTTTGGAATATAGTATAGACTATAGTCTGGACTATAGTATAGACTATAGTCTGGACTTTAGTCTGGACTATAGTATAGACTATAGTCTGGACTATAGTATAGACTATAGTCTGGACTATAGTATAGACTATAGTCTGAACTATAGTATAGACTATAGTCTGGACTATAGTATAGACTATAGTCTGGACTATAGTATAAACTATAGTCTGGACTATAGTATAGACTATAGTATAGACTATAGTCTGGGCTATAGTATAGACTACAGTCTGGACTATAGTATAGACTATAGTCAGGACTATAGTATAGACTATAGTCTGGTATAGACTATAGTCTGGACTATAGTATAGACTATAGTCTGGACTATAGTATAGACTATAGTCTGGACTATAGTATAGACTATAGTCTGGACTATAGTATAGACTATAGTCTGGACTATAGTATAGACTATAGTCTGGACTATAGTATAGACTATAGTCTGGACTATAGTATAGACTATAGTCTGGACTATAGTATAGACTATAGTCTGGACTATAGTATAGACTAGTATAGTATAGACTATAGTGTAGACTGTAGTCTGCACTAGATTATAAACTCTAGGCTGGACTATCGTTTATGGACTATATATTATAGGCTATAGTCTAGACTATAGTCTGGACTATATTATAGACTATAGTCCGGACTATAGTATAGACTATAGTCTGGACTATAGTATAGACTATAATATAGACTATAGTCTGGACTATAGTATATACTATAGTCTAGACTATAGTCTGGACTATAGTGTAGACTGTAGTCTGGACTATAGTGTAGACTGTAGTCTGCACTAGATTATAAACTCTAGCCTGGACTATCGTTTATGGACTATATATTATACACTATAGTATAGACTATAGTCTGGACTATAGTATAGTTCAAAATATATAAATCTCAAAACTTTGTAAATAACTTTTTTAAGATCTTAATACTAGTATTAAAAACTAAACTCCTTTAATTAATTTTTAAACAAAAATCTTTACAAAAACCAAGTTTCCTTAAAAAGCCCAAAATATTTCCATTACTTACAAATACTTGTTTGTGTAATTAATTAATTCATTTCAAAAACAATTTCAAAACTTTATTTTTTGGTCATTATCAAGACGAAAAAGAAAAACACTTGAAATTAAAACAAAACCATTCCCACAAATCAAATTCTGAAACAGATTTTACCTTGACGACTTGTAAACCAAAAGAAAAAAATATACACAATAATGTGGCCACAAAAATTGATACATTTTGACCTACTACCACAGCAAATCAAGAGCATACACCACACAGCGCAGAAAAGAAACCAATTACCAAATAAGGTAATTAATTTCAAGACAAACCAACAAAATTAATTCCAAAAAAAAGTAACACAACAACAGCCACAGATAATAAATGTAATACAAAAGTATGTAAGAAAAAAAAAAACAATTTGCCAAAAATATATACAAAAGCTACAAACAGCATCAATTGTCTGACTTTCTCCTTGCCACACACGCAATGTGGGAATGCAGTTAAACATTTTGCCACAATAAGTTAAAAAGAAAACTAGAGGACAATAATAACCAGACCCTGGAATTTCTTTGGGTTTTTATCTTTAATATACTGTTGCTACATGTTGTAGCAGAATTAAACAAGTTGTTAAAAAAATTTTCAAAAATATTTCCACCACATTTTGTTAGCCATATTTAGAGGATAAAGCCAAGAAATACATTTTTTGTAATTTTTTTTTTATATAAAGTCAAGCCGTCTAAAGTTGCCCATGCAACTTTTGCATTTTTTAAGCCTTAAGGTGCGTTAATTGCAGTAGTTTGATAGACCAACAATTTGTTGAAACATATTTTGACTTTTTTTCTAGCTTGGCCTTTTTTTCATACCAACCAGTTGTTTTATAGATTTTTTTAGCTTTAAGCCATAAAAATTGCCAGTCGTATGTAGGCGTTTGTAGCTTTTTTCCATGTAATCGTTTATGCATTTTTGTAGTATTTTTCCAGATTTAGTTTTTTTTCTGAATTTTTTTTCTCTTATGTGTGTTGTGTGACATTTGGTGGGTAGAGTTTGTGGTACAAAAAGGCTGGTTTTGGTTCACAAAGTGTCAATTAATTTCAGCCAGCCAACCGATATTTAAATGACAAGTGTTAGAGAACTATTGTAGGATGAATGTTTTAAATAAAGTGATTAGAGTGCTTTTTACAGCTAGACAAACAATTTGAACAAACTAACCAGACATTTTGTTAGAAGTTTCTATTAGTTTAGACTCTCAAACACACTTTATTTGCGAAGAATTTAGACATATTTTATTAACATTTTAATAAACATTTATATTAAATAAATAGATTAGTCTATAGAGTAGACTATAGACTGTAGACTAGACTATAGACTGGACTATAAACTAGCCTATAGACTATACAATAGATTAGACTATAGACTAGACTATTGACTAGACTATAGACTAGACTATAGACTAGACTATAGACTAGACTATAGACTAGACTATAGACTAGACTATAAACTATACTATAGACTAGACTATAGACTAGACTATAGACTAGACTATAGACTAGACTATAGGCTAGACTATAGACTAGACTATAGACTAGACTATAGACTAGACTATAGACTAGACTATAGACTAGACTATAGACTAGACTATAGACTAGACTATAGACTAGACTATAGACTAGACTATAGACTAGACTATAGACTAGACTATAGACTAGACTATAGACTAGACTATAGACTAGACTAGACTATAGACAAGACTATAGACTAGACTAGACTATAGACTAGACTAAAGACTAGACTATAGACTCGAATATAGACTAGACTATAGACTGGACTATAGACTAGACTATAGACTAGACTGTAGACTAGACTATAGACTAGACTATAGACTAGACTATAGACTAGACTATAGACTAGACTACAGACTAGACTATAGACTAGACTATAGACTAGACTATAGACTAGACTATAAACTAGACTATAGACTAGACTATACACTAGACTATAGACTAGACTATAGACTATACTGTAGACTAGCCTACAGACTAGACGATAGACTATACTATACTAGACTAGACTAGACTAGACTAGACTAGACTAGACTAGACTAGACTAGACTAGACTAGACTATAGACTAGACTATAGACTAGACTATAGACTAGACTATAGACTAGACTATAGACTAGACTATAACTAGACTATAGACTAGACTATAGACTAGACTATAGACTAGACTATAGACTAGACTATAGACTAGACTATAGACTAGACTATAGACTAGACTATAGACTAGACTATAGACTAGACTATAGACTAGACTATAGACTAGACTATAGACTAGACTATAGACTAGACTATAGACTAGACTATAGACTAGACTATAGACTAGACTATAGACTAGACTATAGACTAGACTATAGACTAGACTATAGACTAGACTATAGACTAGACTATAGACTAGACTATAGACTAGACTAGACTATAGACTAGACTATAGACTAGACTATAGACTAGACTATAGACAGACTATAGACTAGACTATAGACTAGACTATAGACTAGACTATAGACTAGACTATAGACTAGACTATAGACTAGACTATAGACTAGACTATAGACTAGACTATAGACTAGACTATAGACTAGACTATAGACTAGACTATAGACTAGACTATAGACTAGACTATAGACCTAGACTAGACTAGACTAGACTATAGACTAGACTATAGACTAGACTATAGACTAGACTATAGACTAGACTATAGACTAGACTATAGACTAGACTATAGACTAGACTATAGACTAGACTATAGACTAGACTATAGACTAGACTATAGACTAGACTATAGACTAGACTATAGACTAGACTATAGACTAGACTATAGACTAGACTATAGACTAGACTATAGACTAGACTATAGACTAGACTATAGACTAGACTATAGACTAGACTATAGACTAGACTATAGACTAGACTATAGACTAGACTATAGACTAGACTATAGACTAGACTATAGACTAGACTAGACTATAGACTAGATTATAGACTAGATTATAGACTAGACTATAGACTAGACTATAGACTAGACTATAGACTAGACTATAGACTAGACTATAGACTAGACTATAGACTAGACTATAGACTAGACTATAGACTAGACTATAGACTAGACTATAGACTAGACTATAGACTAGACTGTATACCAGAGTGTAGACTAGACTTTAGACATGTCTACAGACTATACTATAGAGTAGACTGTACACTAGACTCCCCCCAATACCTCCTTTAAAATCACACCAAAAATTCATCATCATTAATTCAATAAATAAAAACACCTTTTAACAACTAAAACAATAGTCATTAAAATAATTATTTCATTTGTCTAAAAAACTGCAACAACAACAAAAATATGCAAAAAATTATAGGTTTCCATAACGAGTATGAAAATGTAAACAGTTAACTACATGTTGTCCAAGTGTGAACATTATTTGCAAAAACAACAAATCAATTAACTGGTTGGTTGGCGTTTTTTTTTTTTGTAGCTTTTTATGTTGAATTTTTCTTGTAAATAAATAATAATGATGTAAATTTTGTTATTGTTGTTGTTTTTGTCTGTAATTTTAGTAGTAGGTAGTATTTAGTTTTTGTTAAATTGCTATAATTATGCCATAAAACTAACGGTGTATTTTTTCCTGTAAAATAAATGAAAAACCTCCATCAACAAGTGCGCTCAGTTCTGCTTACTCTTTGGCTGACTGGCTGTTGTTGAGTAAAATTATTTTGTTGAACCATACATGGGAATTTTTCATTAAGCATTAAAATTTCATTACCATTTATAGAAAAAATTGTAATGAAAAATATTTTAAGTACCATTTAATGAAAATTATATTTTTTTCATTATAACTTTTTTTGATAATGGTAATGAATTTGATAATGAATTTTCAAAAACGAATTTAATTAGTATTTATAATTGTCGAAAAATATATTAAGGAAAATTTTTCGAAGATTCGAGGTTTGAAAGCTTTTAAAACCAGTTCCCGTAGCCCAAATTGGCTGAAATTTTGCAGTCATAAGTACATCTGATGACAATACAATAATATGTTCGAATATTCGAAATTAAGTTCGAAAATTCGAAGTTATTTTCGAAATTTTTTTTATGTTTTTAAATTAATCTCTGTGTCATAAAACCTAAAAAAAAAAAATCGAAAATTCGAACTCGTGTTCGAAAAATTTTTAAAGCTGTTAAAACTAGTTCTTCTAGTCCGAATGTGCTGAAATTTGGCATACATGATTTCACCTAATGACAATACATTATAATGTTCGGATATTCGAAATTAATTCCGAAATTCGAACTAATGTTCGAACATTTTTAAAATCCATTGAATAATGGTAATGAAAATTTATTTTTAAATAATTACTAATGAAATCGTTTCATTAAAAACCATTACCATTAGACAAAATAATGCTAATGAAAAAAAAATAATTATAATTTTTTTCAATTTAATGCTAATGAAATCGTCAATTAATTAGTCGATATAGTTAACTACTCCCATGTATGTGTTGAACATAATGGAAATACTTATACAATTAAATGTTTATTTTATAATTATGATAATTAAATGTAATTACAGGAAAATATATACTAACACTCGTTTATGTACATGATTGTGGATTAACACCCACTATGGTTTATGAATGTAAAAGATTAACGCTTTGGGGACTAGAACTAGCAGACTATATTCTCAACTAGAGCCCAGAATATAGTTTCGACTTTAGTCTGAACTTAAGAACAAGTCTATATTTTAGACTAAAGAACAGATTATAGTCTCGACTATAGTTGTAGTTCAATTTGACTTAAAAATACTCCCAAATTGATTTCATTTATACCCTCAATCCAAAAAAAAAGAACCCCACTACTTCACCACCAAAACCAAATATGTCAAAATTTTATGATGGAAAACTTGAAAATCATAATTTATTTATTATTTTAATTTGCTGCATTAAAAAAAATCAAAAAACGCCAACATTCCCCCATTTTGTTTTTTTCTATAATGCATTGTGCGAATGTAATTTGTAAAATATGCCATAAAACTTTTCCCCCACGGTCGCATATTTATGTACTATATTTTTTGTGATTTTTTTCATAAATTTTTTCTTTCACAGTTATTATGTCATTTGAAAATAATGTTTCATATGTCACGCAGATTTTGTTATATATACTTTTTTTCTTTTGAAAATTTTGAGGTCATATCAACAACAAACAATATTTGTCAACATTATTATAAATCTCAGCTCCTGGTAGTTGTTGTTGATATTTATGGGCATTAGGAGAGAGCATAAATTAAAAGTAATATTTAAAATTCAAAACCCTTTTTATTTGGAGCTCTTTATGATTAAAATATTAATAAAACTTTAAACATAAGAAATATAGAATTGGTCCCTCGAGCCTAGAATAACCATTTATTTGTTTGGTTTTGTTTCTGTTTTTTTGGGACACCCTAATTTACTTTTATTGTTATGTTAGTGCTGATGATCGTATAGGGAAAAACAGGAAAAATGTATTTCTGACATGTACGATATATAAACAGATTTACACTGTATAACAAACAAATTAAGAAAATAATGTCGTTCCACTGAATTTCAAAATTGTCTTTGATCCTTTTCTATAAGCAAAATTTTTTATACTTGTACATCATAGGAGACTATAGTCTCTACTATAGACTAGACTATAGTCTCGATTACATACTATGCTATAGTCTCGACCATAGACTACACTATAGTCTCGACTATAGACTATACTATAGTCTGGCCTATAGACTAGACTATAGTCTCGGTTATAGACTATAGTCTCGACTATAGTCTCGACTATAGTCTCGACTATAGACTAGACTATAGTCTCGACTATAGACTAGACTATAGTCTCGACTATAGACTAGACTATAGTCTCGACTATTGACTAGACTATAGTCCTGACTATAGTCTTAACTATAAACTAGACTATAGTCTGACCTATAGACTAGACTAAAGTCTCGTCTACGGACTAAATGTTAGTCTCGACTGTAGTATAGACTCGACAATGGACTAGACTATAGACTCGACTATAGACTAGACTATAGTCTCGACTATAGACTACACTATAGTCTCGAATATAGACTAGACTATAGTCTCGACTATAGACTACACTATAGTCTCGAATATAGACTAGACTATAGTCTCGAATATAGACTAAACTATAGTCCCGACTACAGACTAGACTATAGTATTGACTATAGACTATACTATAGTCTGACCTATAGACTAGACAATAGTCCCTCTCTCTCGACTGTAGTATAGACTCGACAATGGACTAGATTATAGACTCGACTATAGACTAGACTATAGACTCGACTATAGACTAGACTATAGTTTCGACTATAGACTAGACTATAGAATAGACTATAGTTTCGACTATAGACTAGACTATAGTCTCGACTATAGGCTATAGATTAGACTGTAGTATCGACTATAGACTAAACTATAGTCTCGACTATAGACTATACTATAGTCTGTACTATAGACTAGACTATAGTCTCGATTATAGACTAGACTATAGTCTCGACTATAGACTAGACTATAGTCTCGACTATAGACTAGACTGTAGTCTCGACTATAGACTATAGTCTCGAATATAGACTAAACTATAGTCCCGACTACAGACTAGACTATAGTATTGACTATAGACTATACTATAGTCTGACCTATAGACTAGACTATAGTCTCGACTACAGACTAAACTTTAGTCTCGACTGTAGTATAGTCCTGACTACAGACTAGACTAGACTATAGTCTCAAGTATAGATTAGACTGTAGACTCGACTATAGAGCAGATTATAACCTCGAAGTCTTGTCTCGACTAAGGACTTATCATTATTAACGATTTATAATTTAACATTATTTTATATTAAAATTATTTAATAATTACTTTTACCTTTTCTCTTTTATTGCAGGTACATTTTTTAACTAAATAAATAAAGGGTTCCGTAAGTTTTTAATATAAATTCCCTAAAAATTCTTCTTTATTCTTCAAACTTTTCAAAACTATATGCCCTAATAAAATGTCGTGGAAAATTGTCCCCATTGCAAAAAAATCCATAATAGGTATTTATCAAATACTACAAACAAGCTGTAAGTTGGAAATATATCTTTGCAGCAGCACTTAATCATACCATATTTGTGTGCTGCAGTAGAACAACAACGAACATGCAGCAATACAACACGAACGAAAACGAGGACCCACAGTAATTGTAGGAGCCAAACGCGTGAAGTGCGTGTCAAAATGTGTCACAAGTTAAAATTTATTGATACACATAAGAGCAAAATACATGTGTAGATTGTTTCTTTGTGTATATGGGAGCAAAAGTGCAGCGCAGTCAGTTTGTAGCCCTATTTCGGCTACTTTACTCACAACCACTTAAAGGCGGTAAAATTATGTAGTATATAGTGGTTGGCTGCTGACTTTTTAGCTAGAAGGCGACATTTATAAACAAATAAAAAAAATATAAGAGAAAAATTTAAATAAATATGTAGTAGTATATGAGGTAATTAATAGTGACACTTGTGTGTCAAAATACTTTCCTTTAAAAATAGCATTAGCAAAGAAATTCTCTTGAGTGAGTAATGTTTTTTTGAAAAAAAAAAAAATTTAGATTTATGTTTATACAAAGGTCTCATGTTTCTTTTATTTATAGCAGCTAATAAAGCAATTCTCCCCAATGAGTACCGTTTTGGTAAATGGAAATGTTAATGGGTTAATTTGAAATTTATTGAAATGTTAATTTGTTTATTGTTTTTTTTTTTTCTTAGTTTTGTTATAAATTAAGTTTGTTTTTTTTCAGTTTTTTAAATAAAATTGCAAAATAAAATTTATGGCAAAATTGTATGACTTGTAATTGTCACGGGGGAACAGAAATTTTTATTTATTATAAATCCTGTTTAGAGTGGTAAGACAATTGTTAAGACTAAGGTTTAAGTTATAGTTTAAACTATAGTTATACGGAATATTGTCGACTAAACTAGAGTCTCGACTATAAACTAGACTAAAGGCTCGACTAGAGACTTTACTATAGTTACGGCTAGAGATTAGACTAAAAACTTGACTAAAGTCTCAACTAGAGACTAGACTAAAGTCTCGACTAGAGCCTAGACTAAAGTCTCAACTAGAGACTAGACTAAAGGTCGAATAGAGACTAAACTAAAGTCTCAACTAGAGACTAGACTAAAGTCTCAACTAGAGACTAGACTAAAGTCTCAACTAGAGACTAGACTAAAGTCTCAACTAGAGACTAGACTAAAGTCTCAACTAGAGACTAGACTAAAGTCTCAACTAGAGACTAGACTAAAGGTCGACTAAATACTAGACTAAAGTCTCACTAGAGACTAGACTAAAGTCTCGACTAGAGACTAGACTTAAGTCTCGACTAGAGACTAGACTAAAGTCTCGACTATAGACTTGACTAGACTATAGTCTAGTCTATTCCTTAGTGGATAATCGAGACTAGATTAACATCTTGACTATAGTTTCGACCAGAGACTAGGTTAAAGTCTCGACTAGAGACGAGGCAATAGTCTAGACTATATACCAGTCTACAGTCTTGACTAAGAACTATATTATAGTCTTCACTAAGGGCTATAGTATAGTCTCAACTAGAGACTAGACTAGAATCTTGACTATAGTATCGAACACTCTCTTGACACTTTACTAGAGACTGTAGTCTAGACTAGAGACCAGACTATAGTCTATAGTCGCGGCTAGTGACCAGACTGTAGTCTATAGTCTCGGCTAGAGACCAGACTATAGTCGACTATACACTACTCAAGACTATAGTTTGGTCTAGAGACTAGACTATAGTCTCGACTAAAGACCAGACTATAAATTTAACAAATTCGAGAATATAGACTAGACTAAATTCTTGACTATATTCCCAACTACATATTACATTATTGTTTCAGTTATAGACCAGTCTGAACTGTAATTCAGACCTTAGTCTAGACTATATGTATTACGCACTCAACTATAACAACTATAGTCTGGAATATAAACTAAAACCATATGGATTATGGTTATGGATTACACTTAAGCAAATAAAGTGGATCGATTAAGCTGCACTGAAGAACCAGTCATAGTAATTAAATCATAGTGTTAAAAGAAAAGCAAAGTAATTCCTCCAACAAATTTCCTGTTTACGCATTTTTGCATTTATTTTACGAAAAAACAACCGTTTTGTTTAAACAATTTTACAACCATTTACTTTATGACTTAATTCAAAAACAAAAATTATAATGACCATAAAACACGTTCTTTCACATTATTTAGCAAAAAAAAAGTATAAAAAAATCTACAACAAAATTTGTGGCTTGTTTAACTTATATAATCGTAATTTGAATTTTATTAACCGAGGTTCTCTAATAAACTCAAATAGCTATTGACAAACATTCATTGCAAAGGCAAGGAAAGTAAAAATTGGTTGAAGGAGAGGGGTTAGAGAAATGTTATATATAAAAAACTTGTAAGAATTTACATGCAAATGTTAAACTTTTAAAAAATCATAAAATTAAATAAATGTAGACAATAATACATAAAATAAACGTTTAATAAAAACAAAAGTCAACAAAAGAAATTTACATACGACAACAGGGTGAAACAAAAAAGTTTTTCAAATCTCCTTCCTCCAGTTTCTTAAAGTATGGTTTTTCTGGGGCACCACAGGTTTCAGATATTTGACAGAATTATGGTGGAAAACCTGTTTTAAAACTATAGAGTGTTTTTAACGTTTTAATACTTTTACAAACACTCTATAGTTAGAAACCCTTTTTCAATGTTTTTCATTCCCTAACATTTTATAAGTATGTATATATTTTTTACATTTAATTGTACAACAAAAACAGATTTACTTAAATTTAAATAAATAAATGTACAATATTTTTGTATTTTTATTACCATTTCGTTTGAGTTTGTTTAAAAAATTACCATGCTATTTTTATTACATTTAATATGAACGATTTTTATATACATCACACACACTTATACATATATTTACTATAATGTTTAAGGGGTCTATTAAAATATCGTAAATTTAATTGAAACAGCACATTAGCAAGGATTATAAAGGGTACAAATGAGACGTCATTCCCACCATGTTAGCAGTTATGTTAAAAAAAATAGGCTGGACCATGGATATTATTGACTGTAGTTCAGAATATAGTCTAGTTTATTTTATTGTCTAGTCTGTAGTCTAGTATGTAGTCTAGTCTATAGTCTAATATATAGTCTAGTCTATAGTCTAGTTTATAGTGTAGTTTATAGTCTAGTCTATAGTCTAGTCTATAGTCTAGTCTAGTCTACAGTCAAGTCTATAGTCTAGTCTATGGTCTAGTCTATAGTCTAGTCTATGGTCTAGTCTATAGTCTAGCCTATAGTCTAGTCTATAGTCTAGTCTATAGTCTATAGTCAAGTCTATAGTCAAGTCTATAGTCAAGTCTATAGCCTAGTCTATAGTCTAGTCTATGGTCTAGTCTATAGTCTAGTCTATAGTCTAATCTATAGTCTAGTCTATAGTCTAGTCTATAGTCTGGTCTATAGTCTAGTCTATAGTCCATAGTATATTCTATAATCTAGTCTGTAGTCTAGTCTGTAGTCTAGTCTATAGTCTAGTCTATAGTATATTCTATTATCTAGCCTATAGTCTTGTCTAGTCTATAGTCTAGTCTATAGTCTAGTCTATAGTCTAGTCTATAGTCTTGTCTATAGTCTAGTCTATAGTCTAGTCTATAGTCTAGTCTATAGTCTAGTCTATAGTCTAGTCTATAGTCTAGTCTATAGTCTAGTCTATAGACTAGTCTATAGTCTAGTCTATAGTCTAGTCTATAGTCTAGTCTATAGTCTAGTCTATAGTCTAGTCTATAGTCTAGTCTATAGTCTAGTCTATAGTCTAGTCTATAGTCTAGTCTATAGTCTAGTCTATAGTCTAGTCTATAGTCTAGTCTATAGTCTAGTCTATAGTCTAGTCTATAGTCTAGTCTATAGTCTAGTCTAGTCTATAGTATGTCTATAGTCTAGTCTATCGTCTAGTCTATAGTCTAGTCTATCTAGTCTAGTCTATAGTCTAGTCTATAGTCTAGTCTATAGTCTAGTCTATAGTCTAGTCTATAGTCTAGTCTATAGTCTAGTCTATAGTCTAGTCTATAGTCTAGTCTATAGTCTAGTCTATAGTCTAGTCTATAGTCTAGTCTATAGTCTAGTCTATAGTCTAGTCTATAGTCTAGTCTATAGTCTAGTCTATAGTCTAGTCTATAGTCTAGTCTATAGTCTAGTCTATAGTCTAGTCTATAGTCTAGTCTATAGTCTAGTCTATAGTCTAGTCTATAGTCTAGGTCTATAGTCTAGTCTATAGTCTAGTCTATGTCTAGTCTATAGTCTAGTATATAGTCTAGTCTCTAATCTAGTCTATAGTCTAGTTTATAGTCTAGTCTATAGTCAAGTCTATAGTCAAGTCTATAGCCTAGTCTATAGTGTAGTCTATAGTTTAGTCAATAGTCTAGTCTATAGTATATTCTATTATCTAGTCTACAGTCAAGTCTATAGTCTAGTCTATGGTCTAGTCTATAGTCTAGTCTATGGTCTAGTCTATGGTCTAGTCTATAGTCTAGTCTATAGTCTAGTATATAGTCTAGTCTATAGTCTATTCTATAGTCTAGTTTATAGTCCAGTCTATAGTCAAGTCTATAGTCAAGTCTATAGTCAAGTCTATAGTCAAGTCTATAGCCTAGTCTATAGTCTAGTCTATAGTTTAGTCAATAGTCTAGTCTATAGTATATTCTATTATCTAGCCTATTGTCTTGTCTAGTCTATAGTCTAGTCTATGGTCTAGTCTATAGTCTATTCTATAGTCTAGTTTATAGTCTAGTCTATAGTCAAGTCTATAGTCAAGTCTATAACCTAGTCTATAATGTAGTCTACAGTTTAGTCAATAGTCTAGTCTATAGTATATTCTATTATCTAGTCTATAGTCTAGTCTATAGTCTAGTCTATAATCTAGTCAATAGTCTAGTCTATAGTGTACTCTATAGTCTAGCTTGTAGTCTAATTTAGAGTCTAGTATAAAGAGTTAAATTAAAAAAACCAAAAAGCTTAAAAACTTTAATGACATATTTAAACATTTTCTCTCTAATAAAAAATTCAATATTTTTCTTTACCGGTAATTTTCATGTCTGACCATATCTGGCATATTTCGTTAATCATTCTAAACCCACTTTATTTAAATACACCTAAAAATTTAACATAAAAATAAAGTTAATTTAAAAATTATTTTCATTGCAATCTATCAATATTAATCAACCGTTGCTATTTTAAGCATAGATTTTTCTATAAAAAACTAATATTTTGTGCAATTAAATAGACTTTTATTAAAATCATGCTGTAGTTGTATAGCTTTTTTTTTCTTAGTTTAAGATAAATTATTACTTGCTAAATTGTACAATATGTATTTTCATTACAATAAAGTAAACAGCCAAAAAATACACACATTGTCATACTAAAAAAATTATGCAAAAAAGCTATAAAGAAATATCTATTAAATAGGTACATGCTAAATATCAATGAGTAGAGGGGCAATGCCTTAAAATTGGCCACAGCCATGTCGTTTTTATAACTGTAAACATACATATCTAAATGGCGCCAATATGCGCCAAATGTTGATAGTTTTTTTTTACCATTTTAAATATACAAATACCAATGTGTTTTACTAGTATTTATTAATTTTTTGAATTTCAATTTAGAGTCTCAGACGCACCACCATACTTTTTGTATTAAGTTCTGCACGTTTATGTCTTTCTCTGTGGTACTTACTATATCTCGTGGTTTCGCAAACAATTTTTGTTTATCTTTAAATTGTTTGAAAAAAAATTTACTTTAAATAAAACGTTAAAAAATTATGTCAAATTGTTTTTAGTTTAAGTGTTTTCCACTATAATAACTATATTTTATAATGAGAAATGAAGTATGAAAAATATGTAGGTTGTTTGCCATAAATTAGAGCATAATATGACTTCTTTTAGCTTATAAACAAGAATATAGACTGGACTGTATAATAGACTATAGACTACAGAGTAGGCTATAGACTAGACTATACACTAAACGAAACTATAAACTAGATTACAGACCAAACTATAGATTAAACTATAGACTAGACTATAGCCTAGACTAAACACTAGACTATAGACTAGACTATAGACTAGACTATAGAGTAGACTATAGACTAGATTATAGGCTTGACTATAGACTAGACTATAGACTAGACTATAGACTAGACTATAGACTAGACTATAGACTAGACTAGACTAGACTATAGACTAGACTATAGACTAGACTATAGACTAGACTATAGACTAGACTATAGACTAGACTAGACTAGACTAGACTATAGACTAGACTATAGACTAGACTATAGACTAGACTATAGACTAGACTATAGACTAGACTATAGACTAGACTATAGACTAGACTATAGACTAGACTATAGACTAGACTATAGACTAGACTATAGACTAAACTATAGAATAAACTATAGACTAAACTATAGACTAAACTATAGACTAAACTATAGACTAAACTATAGACTAAACTATAGACTAGATTATAGATTAGACTATAGACTAGACTATAGGCTAGACTATAGACTAGACAATACTCTAGACTAGATTATAGGCTAGACTATAGACTAGACTATAGGCTAGACTATAGACTAGACTATAGGCTAGACTATAGGCTAGACTATAGACTAGACTAAAGAATAGACGGTAGACTAGACTATAGACTAGACTATGGACTAGACTATAGGCTAGACTATAGACTAGATAATACACTAGACTAGACTATACACTAGACTAAATTATAGGCTAGACTATAAACTAGACTATAGGCTAGACTATAAACTAGACTATAGACTAGACTATAGAATAGACGGTAGACTAGACTATAGAATAGACTATAGTTGGGAATATAGACTACAGTTTAAACATTAGTTTAGTGAAGTCTATAATCTAAACTATACACTAGACTTTAGTTTCGACTATAGAACAGTTTACACTTTAAAAGAAGGACTAGCCTATAGTTTAGACTTTCGATTCGATTAAAATGAACCTGTTAGTTTAGAAGTATAAACTTCTATATAAACTTGGCCATGAAGTAGTAATTAAATTTTAATTAAAAAATCTACAGGTTATTTTATATTTTCTACATATTTTTATACTATTGAAAATTTGCAATTTGTCAAATAAAAAACATTTCATAATTATTAATTAATTACAGTAAATGGTGGGCAATAACTGTTAATAAATTTTAATTATATATAATTAAAAAACGTTGACAAAGTTAAAATTAAAATGTGCATAATTAATAAGAATTTTTAAAGCGCACAATTTTATAAAAAAAAAACGGAACATTAATAAATGTATAAACTTTTAAAATTTTAAAATCTAGAAATTTATTAATTTAATATTATTAATATTTAAAATTTTTAAGAAGTTTTAGCTATATTTCATTATTATTTCAAAGCTTCAGTTACTTTATATAAGTAACATATTTCTTTTTAGCACTTTTCTCCTTGAAGGTGTCAGCTTATAATTAATTTGAAAATAATCCCTTTTATTATTTTAAATATAAATAAGTTACTTTTTTGAATTTGAATTTTAAATTTAAAGGCCATTTATGACAAATTAATATTGATGATAACCAACTCTATTTATAGCCATTCATAAATTTATTTATACAAAATGTTACTATAAATAAACTAACTTGTATAGAGCTTTATAATCTTTCTATTTTTGAACCTATAAAAAACAGGTCAGTTTATAAAAAGTTCTTTTGTAGTTTTTAAAGAACAAACATTTAAACAAAGATTTTAGAATCCAATATAAAGATTTTTTGCAAACAAGTTACTTTTTTATTTGTTGTAATCAGAAACTTTTATCTTATCACATGTTGTTCTATTAGTACTCGTGATTTTGGTCACTTGTTTAAAAGTTAATAACAATTGTTATATTTATTATTTTAAGTATTAGTTAATAATCAATATTTATAGGAAGTTTTTTAATTGAAATATTTATTTACAAGGTTTAACAAAAAAATATGTATTTAAAAGATTTAAATATGTTTTAAAGTTTATGTTATAAGTCTAAACTAAAATCTAGTCTATTGTCTAGTCTATAGTCTTGCCTAGTCTATGTCTAGTCTTATATGCATTCTATAGTCTAGTCTATAGTCTAGTCTATAGTCTAGTCTATAGTCTAGTCTATAGTCTAGTCTATAGTCTAGTCTATAGTCTAGTCTATAGTCTAGTCTATAGTCTAGTCTATAGTCTAGTCTATAGTCTAGTCTATAGTCTAGTCTATAGTCTAGTCTATAGTCTAGTCTATAGTCTAGTCTATAGTCTAGTCTATAGTCTAGTCTATAGTCTAGTCTATAGTCTAGTCTATAGTCTAGTCTATAGTCTAGTCTATAGTCTAGTCTATAGTCTAGTCTATAGTCTAGTCTATAGTCTAGTCTATAGTCTAGTCTATAGTCTAGTCTATAGTCTAGTCTATAGTCTAGTCTATAGTCTAGTCTATAGTCTAGTCTATAGTCTAGTCTATAGTCTAGTCTATAGTCTAGTCTATAGTCTAGTCTATAGTCTAGTCTATAGTCTAGTCTATAGTCTAGTCTATAGTCTAGTCTATAGTCTAGTCTATAGTCTAGTCTATAGTCTAGTCTATAGTCTAGTCTATAGTCTAGTCTATAGTCTAGTCTATAGTCTAGTCTATAGTCTAGTCTAAAGTCTAGTCTAGTCTAGTCTATAGTCTAGTCTATAGTCTAGTCTATAGTCTAGTCTATAGTCTAGTCTATAGTCTAGTCTATAGTCTAGTCTATAGTCTAGTCTATAGTCTAGTCTAAGTCTATAGTCTAGTCTATAGTCTAGTCTATAGTCTAGTCTATCTCTAGTCTATATCTAGTCTATAGTCTAGTCTATAGTCTAGTCTATAGTCTAGTCTATAGTCTAGTCTATAGTCTAGTCTATAGTCTAGTCTATAGTCTAGTCTATAGTCTAGTCTATAGTCTAGTCTATAGTAGTCTATAGTCTAGTCTATAGTCTAGTCTATAGTCTAGTCTAGTCTAGTCTATAGTCTAGTCTATAGTCTAGTCTATAGTCTAGTCTATAGTCTAGTCTATAGTCTAGTCTATAGTCTAGTCTATAGTCTAGTCTATAGTCTAGTCTATAGTCTAGTCCTATAGTCTAGTCTATAGTCTAGTCTATAGTCTAGTCTATAGTCTAGTCTATAGTCTAGTCTATAGTCTAGTCTATAGTCTAGTCTATAGTCTAGTCTATAGTCTAGTCTATAGTCTAGTCTATAGTCTAGTCTATAGTCTAGTCTATAGTCTAGTCTATAGTCTAGTCTATAGTCTAGTCTATAGTCTAGTCTATAGTCTAGTCTATAGTCTAGTCTATAGTCTAGTCTATAGTCTAGTCTATAGTCTAGTCTATAGTCTAGTCTATAGTCTAGTCTATAGTCTAGTCTATAGTCTAGTCTATAGTCTAGTCTATAGTCTAGTCTATAGTCTAGTCTATAGTCTAGTCTATAGTCTAGTCTATAGTCTAGTCTATAGTCTAGTCTATAGTCTAGTCTATATGTCTAGTTAGTCTATAGTCTAGTCTATAGTCTAGTCTATAGTCTAGTCTATAGTCTAGTCTATAGTCTAGTCTATATTCTAGTCTATAGTCTAGTCTATAGTCTAGTCTATAGTCTAGTCTATAGTCTAGTCTATAGTCTAGTCTATAGTCTAGTCTATAGTCTAGTCTAGTCTAGTCTATAGTCTAGTCTATAGTCTAGTCTATAGTCTAGTCTATAGTCTAGTCTATAGTCTAGTCTATAGTCTAGTCTATAGTCTAGTCTATAGTCTAGTCTATAGTCTAGTCTATAGTCTAGTCTATAGTCTAGTCTATAGTCTAGTCTATAGTCTAGTCTATAGTCTAGTCTATAGTCTAGTCTATAGTCTAGTCTATAGTCTAGTCTATAGTCTAGTCTATAGTCTAGTCTATAGTCTAGTCTATAGTCTAGTCTATAGTCTAGTCTATAGTCTAGTCTATAGTCTAGTCTATAGTCTAGTCTATAGTCTAGTCTATAGTCTAGTCTATAGTCTAGTCTATAGTCTAGTCTATAGTCTAGTCTATAGTCTAGTCTATAGTCTAGTCTATAGTCTAGTCTATAGTCTAGTCTATAGTCTAGTCTATAGTCTAGTCTATAGTCTAGTCTATAGTCTAGTCTATAGTCTAGTCTATAGTCTAGTCTATAGTCTAGTTTATAGTCTAGTCTATAGTCTAGTCTATAGTCTAGTCTATAGTCTAGTCTATAGTCTAGTCTATAGTCTAGTCTATAGTCTAGTCTATAGTCTAGTCTATAGTCTAGTCTATAGTCTAGTCTATAGTCTAGTCTATAGTCTAGTCTATAGTCTAGTCTATAGTCTAGTACATAGTCTATTATATAGTCTAGTCTATAGTCTATTATATAGTCTAGTCTATATTCTAGTCTATTGTCTAATCTTTAGTCTAGTATATAGTCTAGTCTATAGTCTAATCTATAGTCTAGCCAATACTCTAACTAAAAAATTTTAAATAAAATTATTGCTAACATTTCCTCATATTTCAATAATTTATCTTATAAATTATTAGAAAACTAAAGAAATTCGTTAACTTTTATGAAAATCGTTTTGTTTCTCTCAATTAATAAATAATATTTTTTATAGCTTATAGTTTATTGTTATTACATTTGTCTGTTTATAGAAAAAGTAAGAAATATTTTTATTTATATTAGAAAAACCTGCAAAGTATTTAGAAAATTGTTTTGTTTCTATCGTTTTTGTTGTTAAAATTATTATTAAATTAAATATTCTGATCACATAGTAGTTTTAATGCCTTAACTACAACCTTTTAGAATTGTATCACCCTTTTTTTTCATACTACAAACGTTTACGTTCGTTTTATTTTCTGTATTAAGTTTTGAATTGTTGTCTTAACGTGATTGGATTTTTTAATTTAGTTAAAGTTTTATATAAATTTGTTTATTATTTATATATAAAATAAAAAAAATACAATCAGATTGATTCTCAGAAAGGGTTAGTGTTTTGTTAAGACAAAACAAAACGAAATTCAAAATACGTTAAATGAAATTATAATTGTTGTTTTATTTATATAATAATTTAACTTTTCCACATTTGTCAATTGTTTTTATTCTAAATTACGTGTTACTTTTAACATGTAAATTACATGTTTTTTAGCCATAATTAGTTTCTTTTTAACAAATTTTGGTTTAGGCCTTAAATGAACACTTTTTGTTTGTAGTGTTGTGTTTAAAAGCATAATTTCAAGCTCGATTAGTTTTTAAACAATTAATAATAAAAAAGCAATAATTAGTTTTTTATTTAAAGATCATTAAGTTAAATTAGTAAATAATAAAAATTACTTTTAGTTGTATTAATCAGTCATGCAGAACAATTTTCATTTAATTGGATTTCAATACTTCTTTTAACAATTTCCTAAATTTATTGAATTGTTATTAATTGTTGTCTTTTATTTTTTCCTAATAAAATTTGGTAATTATTAACAATAAAATATCTAGATAAGACATATGGACATCTTTACTTATATTTCGAAAAGAACTGAAGTAGTTTAATAAATAAATGTACTAAAAACAGTAAAATGTATAAATAAAACAAACATTTATAACAAATTTCTAACAGTGGGTGGTTCAATTAGTTGCTAAATGGTTAAAGCGAAAATGAAATATAGACACCACACCCTGGTAATGTAGTTGAAATGGGAGAAAAACATTATATAGCAACAACAAAAATTATATGAAAATATATAAAAAATATTTATATTTCAATGTTGTAGTCTAATAAATAAAAAAACTTTGGATTATAGTCCGTAGTCTGGACCGTAGTATATAGTCTGTAATATAATCTATAGTCTGGACTATAGTCTTTAGTCTGGGCTATAGCCTATAGTCTGGAATATAGCCTATAGTTTGGGCTATAGCATATAGTCTGGGCTATAGCCCATAGTCCGGACTATAGTCTATAGTCTGGGCTATAGTCTATAGTCTGAGCTACAGTCTATAGTCTGGGCTACAGTCTATAGTCTGGGCTACAGTCTATCGTCTGGGCTATAGTCTATAGTCTGAACTATAGTTTATAGTCTGGACGATAGTCTATAATCTAGGCTATAGTCCATAGTCTGGACTATAGTCTATAGTCTGTATAGTCTGTACTATAGTCTATAGTCTGGACTGTAGTCTATAGCCTGGACTGTAGTATTTTGTCTGGACTATAGTCTGTAGTCTAGACTATAGTAGACTATAGTTTGTACTATAGTCTATAGTCCGGACTATAGTCTATAGTCGGACTATAGTCTATAGTCTGGACTGTAGTCTATAGTCTGGACTACAGTCTATACTTTAGACTGTAGTCTATAGTCTGGACTATAGTCTATAGTCTGGACTATTGTCTATAATCTGGACTATAGTATGTAGTTTGGTCTATAGTCCACAGTCTGTACTACAGTTTATAGTCTGGACTATAGTTTATAGTCGGGACTATGGTCTATGGTGTGGACTATAGTCTACAGTTCGGACTATAATTTATAGTCTGAACTACTTTAAATAGGCTCTAGTCTCTAGTCTATACACTATAGGCTTTTAGGTATACCATAGTCCAGACTATAGACTAGACTGTTATCTAATCTGCTGTGCAGTCGAGTCTATACTTTAGACCACAGTTTAGTATAAAGTCTGGACTACAGTCTAGTCTATTGTCTAGACTATAAACCAGACTATATCCTGGATGGTCTGTGCTGTAAACCAGACTATAGTCTGGACTACAGTCTAGTCTAAGGTCTAGTCTAGGTCTTGACTGCTGTCTAGTATATCGTTTGAACTATGGTGTAGTCTATAGACATGTCCATTGTCTGGACTATAGTCTAGTCAGTAATGTACAATCTTGTCTATAGTGTAGTTATAGTCCTGACTATAGTCTGCACTAGAGTTATATCTAAAGTCTGAGCTGCAGTCTAGTGTATATTCTGGACTATAAACCAGACTATATTATAGTTTACGTTAAAGTCTTGACGGCTGTCTAAGTAGTCTTTAGCATGTACTATAATTTGGTCTATAAACTGGACTTCAGTTAAGTTTCTATTGAGTGTTGGTTGTGTTAAGACAGATTCTGTTATCTGATTGCTAGTATTTGACTCCCATCCCTCCTATTTTTCTCTAAAAAATTTTAACACAAAAACCAATAGCCCGAAAAATAACTAATTACTACATTAGTAAAGTCACATAAACAAAAAACCAAGACTCAAAATATAAACAAAACATTTAATTATTTAGTTTTATTTATTTTGTAATATTGTTAAACTAATTGTTATTACGAGTATTTAGCTTTTTTTAATTAAAAATAACATGATAATAGACAATTGTCATGATACATTTGTTTAAAACAAATAAAAATTTATTTAATTGATGGCTTAAGTTTGTTAAAAAGTTTGCCTAAGAGTAGGCTACTAAAAGGGAGGAAATTACGAATTTATTTAAATTAAGTTTAGTGTATCGATTTCATTTATTTATTTAGTTGTCAAATAGTTAAGTTTGGTGGTAGTTCTATTTGGCCTTTATCAGTATTTGTTATACTGATACTACTACTTTAACCTTGACCTCAAGCCAACTCTCACGCACTCTTATAATAAATTGACAGAATTCACGCACTGAGTTCTATTAGACAGTAGATTTATGTAGACATTTTATTTAAGGTTAAAAAAAGAGGACAATATTGGTAAAAAAGGTAAAAATAGAAAAAATATTATTGGAAAAATTATAATAATGGAAACATTTTTATAAAAAAAGTTTAACAAAAACCCCAATCGTTTATACTTTATACTTTACAGACAATTTAAAAATAACCTTACAAATATGCAGCATTTTATTTATAAACCTTAGAGGGTTTTTAAAATAAATTGTATTTTTGTGTTGCATAATTTCCATACAATCTTGACACACTCTTTTAAACTAACCAAACTGAAACCCACACACATAGAAATATATATATTTTTAACACACATTCATATTAAGTACCTAAACAAACATAAAACCTAAAAATATGCAATATTTTTTTGAATTTATCATTATTTTGCATTTTTTGCCTCTACAAACATGTGAATTTTTGCTTTATGTTTTTTGTTGTTGACAATTTAGAGAGAAAGAAATAAAGCAAAAAAAATATCCTTTTGTGACTCTTTGTGTTGACATGTTGTAGAGTTTTGTTATGAAAAGCAAAAAAGGAAACTGGTGTGAGAAACACTTTTCTGTTCTTTTAATAAAAAAACAGCATGAATCCAAGGGAAAATGTATGAGTATAATTGTAGATGTATTTGTTTATAAATCTTAAAATTCTTTTTAGATTTAATTGAAAACTTGTGATAGTTTTACCTGCAAATTAAAGAGTACGTGGGGAGGGAGTATGAAAAGAAAAATGATTTATTTATTCTATAAAATATTTGCAAACAAATAAAGTGCAGGCAAAAATTATTTGTTTAAAATACATATGGAGAATTTTTTTTATTTCACAAAACCCGCATTATTTAGGTGTGTATGTTGATTATTTGTATAAAATTTATTTGTGTATTTTAAAGGCTAAACTTGTGTGTGTGTGGGTTTGAGTAAGGTTAAATATGGAAATCTGTAGTTACCACACACTTTTATAGGGAATCAGTGTATCCCTTTTTGGATACACAATAGTTCAGACTGTTATCTAGTACATAGTCTGGACTATAGTTTAGTCTAGAGTCTGGACTATAATGTAGTCTAGAGTCCAGACTATATAGTCTGTATTATTCTATAGCCTGTTCTATAGTTTAGTTAGTCTGGACTATGGCCTAAACTATAGTCCTGACTATAGACTAGACTATAGTCCTGACTATAGACTAGACTATAGTCCTGACTATAGACTACACTATAGTCCTGACTATAGACTAGACTATAGTCCAGACTATAGACTAGATTATAGTCCAGACTATAGAATTGATCATAATCTAAACTATAGTCAAAAATATAGACTAGACCTTAGTTCAGAATATATACTAGACTATAGTCCAGAATATTGACTAGACTATATTTCAGCTTATAGACCAGACTATACACTAGAGTATAGTCCAGACTATAGACAATGACTACAGACTTGACAATAGAATAAACTATAGTTCAGAACATAGACTAGACTATAGTCCAAAATAAAGACTAAACAATAGTCCATTAAAGACTTGACTATAGAGTCTATAGTATAGACTATACAATAGTGCAGAATATAGACTAGAATATAGTTCAAACTATTGATTTGTCCAGACTAAAGACTTGACTATTGTATAGAATATAGAAATTTAGCCTATAGAATTGAATATAATCTAGTCTTTAATTTAGACTATAGTCTAATCTAGTCCATAGTCTGGACTGTAGTCTAGTCTACAGTATAATCTATAGTCTGTACTATAATCTAGCCTATATTTTGTACTATAGCCAGGTCTTTAGTCTAGACTATAGTTTAGTCCATAGTCTGCACTATAACCTGGACTTTATTCTAGTCCAGGGGTCGGCAAACTATGGCTCGCGAGCCAAATGCGGCTCTTTGGATGTGGAGCTGTGGCTCTTTAGTTTCATACACACATTTTATTTATTTTATAAAAAAAATATTTGTATGCATATTTTAAAATCTTTCCGAATCGATTAACGAGCAATGTATTAAAACTAACAAAACACTTCGCAAACGTTTCTACAATATACAAAACTTTTTAACTTTTCTTAATCGTTCTGTACATGAACAGAACAAAAACAAATACTTTTTGAGTGAGAAAGAAAGAAAACAACACAATTAGCTTTTCGCTCATTTCCTTGCTTTTATTTGCCCCTACAATTGTACATGTGAGGATAAATCCTCATTGAGCCATTTGAAATTGGTATTGGATCTCTAGAAATCAATTTAAAAAGTGAAGCTTTGTGTTGTGGAAAATTGTCAAAGTTTAAAAGCAAATTGGAAGATTTAGGTAAAAAGACAACTAACAAATGAAAATTTAGAGTCATTTTTGAAACTTTAAACAACAAGTTATGATCCAAGCTTTCTAAAGCCATACAAACCTATCACTCCCATTGAATTTGTTCCATGTACAAGTTAATATTGTAAGAAAATGTTTAATTCTTTAAAGTGTTAATTGAAAAGTTCCCTATAAACGAATGTGGTATCATATCAGTGATCCTACGAGGTGCCATTAGATAACATGTAAATCATGTTCATACATTCCGAAATTTTCGTGTTTTTCGAATTAAAACATATATTTTGGAAATTTAAAATATAGTAATTAATTAATAATGTGGAGAATTTTGATTAAGTGAAATACTAAAAACTTAGTCTATCTCAAAACTTTAATCTTGTTTTTTAAGAATTTTATATTTTTTGCACGCTTTCTATAAAAAGGTGCAAAAAATTATAAATTTTTATATATTGCACGTTTTAATTACAGTGATCTATGAAAGACTGATATATTTTTGACATAAAATTTTTGGCTATAAATAAGGGACCAGAAAGCGTATTAAGGACCCATCCTTACAAAATTTGGTAATGAAGTTTTGGATCCTATAAAACTTGTTTGTGTTGATTTTCATCACTATACTTGTATTTTAGCCTGTTGTATGTCGGAACTTTCGAAAGTGGACTCCATATGGGGGGAAGGGTCAATTTTGAATACATCCTTATTAAATTTGGTACGGATATTTTTTTTTTTTTCTTATAAAACCTGTTTGTGTCGAATTTCGTCGCTTACTGCTATTATTAAGTCACTTAAGAGCGATAGGGTCATTTTCTAATGGGGATCTAATATGGGGGGTTGGATCAATTATGAGCCGATCGTAACCAAATTTGGTAAAGTGATTTTTGTTCCTGTTTGTGTTGAATTTCGTCATAAAATTGCCATTATTAAGCCAGTTATGAGTGTTAAAATCAAATTTGGAAGATAGATTCTTGTTCTTATACAACTTGTTTATGTCGAATTTCGTCTCTATACCGCTACTGTTAAGTCAATTATGATCGTTAGAGTAATTTTCTGAATTGGGGTTGGTCAATTATGGTTCAATGACCGCAATACATCACAGTAAATTTTTTGTTTGTATAAAAAAACTTGTGCAAAACTTTATCTCGATTGCTGCCTAATTATATCACTGTCGCTCCACTCTAATAAACTGTAATATATTTATATAACAAGTGTTAAAAAACGCATTCGAATGACCCATAAAAATTCTAAAAGTGTTTGTAGTCAAAAATCTATAAGAAAGATTCTTCTTGTAGATAATTAAACAAAAAATATGTTTTTGAAGTGAATTCATAAAGTATTTGTAATGTTTTAATAAACAAAAATTTTGTGGCTCTTTTAAAACCCATGTTTAGTAAACTGTAAATTTTGGCTCTTCAGACTCAAAAGTTTGCCGACCCCTGTTCTAGTCCATATTCTATACAATAGTTTATAGTCTGGACTATAGTCAAGTCTAATCTACAATCTGGGCTATAGTCTAGCCTATAGTCTTTACTATAGGCTATTCCATAGTCTGGACTCTAATTCAGTCTACAATCTGACAACTATCTAGCCTGGACTATGGATCTGACTATAGTCTAGTGTAGTTTATAGTCTGGTCTATAGTATAAACTTTAGTTTGTACAATAGTCTTGTTTATAATAGGGACTATAGTCTGTTCTATTGATACGACTATAGCCTAGCCGATAGTCAGGACTGTAGGCGTTATAGTCTGGACTATTGTCTAGTCTACAGTCTTGGCAAAAGCCCTGCCTAAAATCTGGACTATAGTCCAGTCCATAGACTGGACAAAAGGCTAGCTTATATCTACACCCTCAATACAATACTCAATACTCTGAACTATAGTATTTTATATAGTTTTGTCTATAGTCTGGACAAAACTCTAGCTTATAGTCTTGTCTATGGTCTGGGCAATAATCTAATCTGCAGAGAAAACGTAGTGTTGCATAATTGTAATCTGCAAGGATACAATTAATTTCCATCTTTGACAAACACATGTTAAAATAACTAAGGTTTCATTATATTTAACACCGTTCTACCGGTTATGGTTTAATGGTTATTGTGGTATGTTGTAGCTATTTTTACCATTCAATGTCATGAGGGATTTACTGTCAATACATTGTATTGTATTCAAATATTTTTCAACCAATACCCTCTTGTTAAATACAGGTATGAAAATACATACAAGTAAATTTTGTCTATAGTTTTTATTTGTAAAACAGTTACAATGCTGAAAATATTATTGCAACATTATTTAGGACAACAATGCTGGTGCACTAGTGTGGCTGACATATGCAGCATTTGTGGTTTTCATTGGTTTGTTATATCGAAATAAAACCGAAAATTTTTTTTGTAGATTATTGATTTTCCCTGACAATTGTTTTATTATTTTTTTGTCTCGTTCTCTCACACACCAAATGTATTGTTGTCCTTATGTCTGGCTAGCGATTAGTTTTTCATGTTTTTTTTTTTTCAACTGCTCATTATTTTCAATTAGTATTGAGGTGTTAATTGTTAATTTACATGTTTATTGTTAATTACTAGTTTAGAAGGCACTCCTCAGTCTAAATAAAAATCATAGCATATTTGAAGGTTTTGTGTAGCTGTAGATAGAAATTTATGGTTTGAAATTTCTATTAGAAATAATGAGGGTTTTTTTGTTCAGAGATATTATTAGTAAAATTTGTTTAATTGCAAAACTAAAAGCCTTATGGTGTTTAACAACAAAGAATTGTAGCCTATAGCTAAGGGATTTTTATTTAAATTAAAAATTCAAAGTAGGCTTTTAGGGGGTTTTAGCAAATAAATTAGAAATTTTGAAACAAATAAACTAAAAATGAAAAAAAAGAAAAATAAACTATTACAAATTAAAATATTTTAACAGTTTTGTGTTTAGTAGCAAAAAATTATAGCCTATATTTTAGGCATTTCTAAATAAACAAAATATTTATAGCATACTTTAAGGCTTTAAAAAAATTTATGAAAAAAGTAATTGTTTTGGAGAAAGCTCACAAATTACATAAAATTAAAGACAACAGTTTGCCTTTTTGTTAATGTTCATTACATATTTATAAATATATATATAGCCTATTTTAGGGCAAAAAAGTTTTTTATTTAAATTTCTTTACTTTATCTTTAACCTAATTACTGAAATGTAAAGATTTTTTTATAATTAAATTATATTTTTGTATATAATTTATAGCTACACATAAATTATAATAATTTCTTTGCTAGAATAGCATAAAATACTGCCTACTTTTAGGCAAAATTCTTAGAAATTAATAAATTAGAAAAAAACTAAAACATTTTAAGCATATATTTGGCATAAAATCAAAATTATAATTATAAAACTAAAAAAACTTGGCTTCAGTTTACTCAGAAATCCATAACATGTATTTGTAAAAATCAACAGCCTAAAACTCGGCAATATGTACAGAAACAACCTAAATTACTTTAAAAGAAATATTTTTAAATAAAAACACTGTACAAATTTAAAAACGACCCTGACACTATAACAACAATCTTAAAAAAGAGAACAAGAAACAAAGGAAACAACACTGCAATAGTAATTTTTCTTGTTTGCTTTGTTTTTCTTGGGGAAAAATGCCCTAAATACAACTCCTTTTAGCAAAATTTACTTATATGTAAAACAATAAAAACATACACAATTGAAGTAATTGTATGCTGCTCACACATATATTTAAATAAACAAGAGAAAAACAAAAACAAAAAAGTAATAAAAATATTACTCATACAATAATAATCAGGCAGTGCATGGTAGTTGTGAGTTTAAGTATAAAGAAACAAGTGTTTGCTTTTAGGCGCGCGAATACATCTAAGGGAGAGAGAGAGAGTGTGCATATATGAAAGAACACTTAAGTTAAATAAAAATAAACATACAAGCAGACAAAAAAAATGAAATGTAAAGTAAACCTTTAAAATTATTTAACATGCACAAACACAACCAATAAAGTTAAGTAGTATAAACAGCATAAAACAATAACAACAACCCAGCAGTTTTACAAGGAGTACGGGTGCATATCTTTTGTATTGCAGAGTGAACTTTTGATTTAATAACAAAGTCGCATATAATTGTACTCTCTTAAGGGTCAATTGGATTCCTCCTAGTACAGACGGACATACAGACAGTCTCATTTTAAAATAAATATAAACTTTTTTAAATTAATCTGAGAGAAAGTTTTAGTTTGTTTGTTTATATATTTATTTGTTACATATAGTTGTTGTCTTGATATAAAAGTAAATATATTTATAATAAATAAAACTGCTCAGAAACAGCTAGAGTTTGAAAAAAACCCATACTTTTTATATAAATAATGTAAAATCATACTCCTTTTTTTTCAGGTAGATTACTTGCATATATCAGAAAATTTGCAAGAAATGCTGCAATTTTATGGGCATAACTTAAGGCGCAAAATATTGAATTTCTTGTAACAATCATATTGTTATACATATATCAATGCCTTAAAGTAGGCAATCATAATGTTAAATGCCTTAAAATGCCATTAACCAAAGCTTAAAGGTATAAAATTATTAAAGGAAAAATTTCAATGTAAAGTAATGCATAGTCTGGCATACTAGTCTTGGACATTGGCTAAATACTAACAAAATTAGTTACAGTCTAGCACTGGCAAATACTTTTTCATATAATCTGAAAATTCCTGCTAAAACAAAACTAAAAGTATGCAACAATTTTATGTTTTATAAAAAATATTAGTTACAAAATAAAACTTTAACTTTAAGTGTAATTAGTTTTCCTTAAAAGTATGCTTTAAATTTACAAATAAAGTACGAAATATTTTATTAAACAAAATGTTGTTATTTTACAAAATAAAAAACTGCATATTTTTCTAATTGCATTAATTAAAATTCGTTAAAATTCCTTTAACTGCCTCCCCTAAAGCTAGGCTTTAAATTCATTAAAATATTAAATTAAAAACAAATCCTCATAAACCACAAATACTATTACAAAATACGCTTTTAAACTATTACCGTCAGACAATCTACATAATTGACCACAAATTTTGTGTAGCCCTGAAAACAACTTGAAATGTTTAAACTCACTATCATGACTGACCAACACAACCCACTTTCTCTTGCACTCTTACAATTTCCCTTAGAAGGTATACAATTGAGCGTTTCTCTCGCAGAGATGGGAAGTTTAATAAGATCATACTTTTTTCATTCTCAAGCCTATACCCGTTTTATAATTCATACTATAGTACCATTCTATAATCAAGTGTAATTACTATATGATACAGACTATAGTTAGTCCATAGTCCAGACTACAAGTTGTCTATAGTCCAAACTTTCATTTACCTTATAATCCAAACTGCATTTACTTTATGGTCCAGACTATAGACATTCTATAGCTCTTACTATAGTAACATTATAGTCCAGGTTATAGTCATTCTATAGTCCTTACTATAATCACTCTATAGTCCCGACTATAACCATTCTGTAATCATACTATAGTCCGGACTATAGTAATTCTTTAATTATGCTATAGTCCTAAAGTCCTGACTATAACCATTATATAGTCCAGGTTATAGCCATTCTATAGTCCATACTAAAATCACTTTTTAGTCCAAACTATTATCTTTCTATAATCCAGAATATAGTAATTTTTTAGTCCAGACTGTAGTCATTCAATAGTAATGGTTTGTAGTTCAGACTGTAATCTATTTATAGTTCAAACAATAGTCTATACTATAATCACTCTATAATCTAAACCTCATCCGTTCTATAGTCCTGACTATAGTAATTTTATAATCCAAACTATAGCCATTCTATGGTCTTTACTTTAGTCATTCTATAGTCTAGACTATTGCCATTCTGTAATCATGCTATAGTTCAGACTATAGCCATTTTACAATAAAGATTATAACCATTCTATAGTCAAGATTACATTCACCCTGTAGTCCAGACTACAGTCATTCTACAATCCATATAATAGTCATTCTATTGTCGGGACTATAATCAATATATAGTCTGGACTTTGGTCACTTTATAATCCAGGCTAGACTGCAGATTATAATCATTTTAGTCATTCTGTAATCCCGTTTTTACTAAATTTACAGTACAGACTATAGTTTAGACTGTAGTCATTCTATGGTCCAAAATTTAGTCAATATATAGCTATTATAGGCCAGATTATATACAACTATATCCATACTATAGTCATATTTGCATACCCAAATTCCATCCCAGCTTTTTCTCTATCTCTTTCTCCCAACCTGTCTGTCCACCATTTTATTCATTTGTGTAATATTTGCTGGTGACAAACTATGCTTCTTTTCTCTTTTTTTTATAACAATGTTGGGGAAAAAATGCAATAAATAAAATAGTTTGGCGAAATGCCAAAAGAATATTTTTATGTAAAAGAGTTATTGCAACAACTATACATACATAAATTCGAACATATACAATGTATAGAAAATAATAGTCAAGCTTTTCTTAAAGTTACCTTGACACAATTTCACTGAAAACATATAACCAATATTTAGCAAATTGAAAACAAATTATATATATAAAATTTATTTAATAACTCTGTCTTTAACCCATTTTACTATGTCTCTCTCTCTCACTCTTTGCAGGTTCACAATGTGGCGGTCAATGTTGTTCGAATTCAACAGAAATCGATTTAAGAAAAAAGGCCACAACAGTATTTGAACGTCTATTGCATCATCATACAAAAAGTTTACGTGGCATTTTAGAATCAACAGCAAATTTATTTCAATGTAAGTATAAAAAAATTTAACAAAAAAAAAAATTCAAATGCAAAATCTTATTTCAAAACCCCTCTTTATAACATAAAAAAATTATTTGATTGATTAACAAATTTTATTATTTTGCAAGCCTTAAAAAAAATCATAAACTTTTTATGAATTTTAATTAAATTTAAAAGCATGGAAAAACATCAAACTTCATAAAAATTTGTTTGGTTTAATCTTATAAAAAACAGTATAAAAAAAGTTATTGCAAAAACTGCCCAAAAAAATGACAAATGTTTTCCTTGAAATTGCGGTTGGCAAATAAAGTCATAATTTTTTTTGAAAATTACTCATTAAAATAAAATAAATACCGTAAAAATGCATAAAATATAAACATTTATATTCATATTTTTTTATAAATGACAAATGTTTGTGTCATTGCATAATAAATAAATATTTAAAAAGGAAGATACAATTGTCAGTGGGATGTTGTGAATTTCAAATTAATTAAAAGTGCCTAAAATTCAATAATTTATAATGAGTTTTTTTGTATTTTTTGCAAATAAAATTTTTGGCACACTTGAGGATTATTATTTTGTTGACATTTTTATTAAAAAAAAATACAGCAGGAAATCTATAAATCCTTAATTAAGTATTTGCAAATAAATAATGACATTCATACCAAATCAGAATACTAATGATAATAATAATAACGGAGTTCATAAAAATTCGGTTAAAATTAAAAACTTATTAAGCATTTCGGTCTTAAACAGTTCAGTTCTATAATCCAGAATTTTCAAGACTATAGTCCAGACAAAAGTCATTCTATATATTCCTCGCTTTAGTCTCTCTATAGTTCAGACCATAACCTGTCTATAGTCCAGAGTATATTCAGTTTATATTCCTCACTCCAATCAGTCTAAAGACCTCGTTATAGTCAGTCTGCAAAGCAAACTATTGTAAGTCTATAGTCCAGCCAATAGTCAGTCGATACTCCGGATTATAGCAAGTCTAAAGTCCTCACTATCAATCTACACTATATATTCCAGACAATAGTTAGTCTATAGTCCAGACTATAGTAGGTCTATATTCCTCACTATAGTCCAGCTATTGTCAATGTATAGTCCATACTAGAGTTAGTACATAGTCCAGGGCCCAAATTACGATATCGATCGAAATCTCAATAGAATCTAAATGGAGATATCGATTGATGTCGTATGCCATAATTTGGGCTCAGGCTGTAGCTTAGAATACTGTCAATCTATAGGTGTCGCAATAGAAAGAGTAAAGTCCTTACTATAGTTAGTTTATAGTCAGTTTATATTATATATTAACGTTAGTGTATAGAACAGACTTCTGTTCTATAGTCTATATTCAGTCTGTATTCCAGACTCTAGTCAATATATTATCCTGATTATTGTGAGTCTGTAGTCCTGACTATAGTCAGTCTATAGTCAATACTGAAGTCACTTTATAATCCAGAATATATTCAGTCTATAATCCTTAGAATACTCTTTCATTAGTGCAAACATTGTCTTATCAATAGTCCAAACTAGTCTGTCTTATAGTCAGTCTATAGTCAAAACTGTAGTCAGTCTATAATCTAACTGTAGTTAGTCTATAGTCAAAACTATAGTTAGTCTATAGCTAAACTAAAATCAGTCCATAGTCGAAACTGTAATTAATCGATAGAATGGCTATAGTCAGTCTATAGTCACGAGTATAGTCTGTCTATAGTCAGTCTATAGTCAGACAATAGTCAAAACTAAAATCTGACATTAGTCAAAACTATAAACAGTAGATAGTCATGAATATAGTCAAGGCTATCCTCAAAACAGGCTATAGTCACTCTTTAGATATATATTGGAATCTTTAAATTTCCATTTAAAATTCAAATTATATTGAGAACAAATTTTGATTACCTCTTATAATATTAATATTTTTTGCGCACAAATTGTAATTACAAATATTATTGAGAATATAATTTGAGAATTGAAAAAAAATTTAGTTTAATAACACTATAAACAGACTTTAAACAAAAATTATATTTGCCGCTAATTTTCAATAATAAAAATTTTTGAAAATTTTAATTTTTTTCAACAACCCAAATGGGTTAATTGCTAACCAATACATTTGGGTAAATTGAAAAATATTTGCACAATAAATAAGTATAATTTAACAAATATAATTAAAATCTCTATAAACAAAAGCAAAATTTTTATAATATCAATATTAAATGAATGCAAATAATAATAATAATAATGAAAATAACAAAAACAAATTGTACAATGATCACGTTTCAAACATTTTAAAAATTCACATAGTGCAATCAAAATTATTGTATCAATGATGTTTTGTTTTTTTTTTTTTAATAAGGAGGTTCAGGGATATGAATTGTAAAGAGTCATTAGTTTTTACAAATTATTGATATTTAAATTGTATATTTGTTTAATCCTTCGAGAACTATTTACATGAGTAGAGCCGTTCTATGGTCTCTAGAGTAATTTATTTATTTTTACTGATGTATTTTAGCCTCATTTAGGCTAAAACAAATTCTACTACAGAGTAGTAAATTAATAAATTTAAGCAAAATTTCATTTAAAAACTTTAATTATCATGAGCATAGAAAACTTTTTACTTTAGCCGTTCCCCACCAAAAAAATATAATGAAAGAAAAAGAGAAATAACTTTTCAAAGAGTAATAAAAACAAATAAATACAGGAAATTGCACACACACACACAGAAACAAATACATAGAGAAATTAATAATGGACTACCACAACTTTATTGTTTTCTATTAACAGCCCTAGGTTATGCAATATATACTGTGTGCTATTTTAATTTTAAATTTTTACAATGAAAGTAGGCAATATTTAATAACAAAAATTGTATAAACAATAAAATGCGAGGGTTGTTCTCATTTACGTTAAAAGAAGTTTAGCAAAATTTTTAACTTTATGACAACCAATGATTTATTATATCATCCAGCTTAAAACAAATTCCTTTCTTTAAAATGAAATTCTTGGAAAAATACCTTTTTAAAGCATTTCCTCCTTCTACCCAGGAAATATTCCCAGAACTTTTTAATATAACTTTTAAAGAACAGCTCCCCTTCTCTGCTGCTTTAAAGCTAAAAAAAAGTTTAATACTTTATCTTTTAATGTCTCAAATAAAGGGTAAAAAAAGAAAACTTATGAGAAGACAGAAAAAGAAAAGGAAATGCATCAAAAGTGGAAATAATCCACTTATAAATACTAGAATTACTTTGTAATAATGTTTTCATCTTCATTTATGTCCGAAACATCTTTATTAAAAAATTCTTTTTAAAAAAAGAAAAAAATATCTTTGGAAAAAAGGTAACTAACCTTATAAAAGGCAAATGAATTTTGTTATTAACAAAAAAAAAGAGAAAAGAAACATCTGCAGCTTTAGTTACAAAAGTATGCATTAAAACTTATAAATATTCTCAGGCATAAACTTAAGCAATTTCTATTTATAAATATTAAAAAATTCTAAGCTTTTACTACAGCATATACGCACGCCCCGTAATACTTGTAGTTGTTATAGTAGTCGTTTATAATGCCAACAACAACAACGGGTACACAGCAGTTGTTCCAGCATTTTTAGTTAGAACAACAAAAACATTAGCTAGATTTACTGGAAGACTGTAGGAAATGTAACGTAACGGAAAAGTTATTTGCATTATAGCAAAGTAATAAAATTTTTAATGCCAATAGGAATAATTAATTATTTGGCAAGATAATTTTCGAAAATGCCTAACGGGTGTGACAGTGATGCTAGTTAAGAAATCAGATTGAAATTATATTATTGTTGTTAAACCCAAAAGGAAATGCCAACTTTAAGCCATTTGTATAACTCTGCTTATTCCTCAGCAACTAATTCCTCCACAACCAGTCCCTTTTTAATTCTCAGCAACCAGTTCTTTAACTCATCATGCGTACATATTTTCCTCTAAAACTTCATTATCATTTCACAGTGAATATAAAACTTTTAATCTCCAAGTAACCATTCTTGCGCCGACCATTCCCTTTGTTTAATTATGCTAGAGCCTATATGAGGTTAAAGGTTAAGCGATCAATAAGGCTTGAGGCTAAGATCATCTCGATCAGTAAGACATCGTATGATTGTTTTACACTTTTGATGAAACCTAATTTGGAATAAATTTATTAAAACAACTTATTCCGTTTCTCCAACTATAAAAGAAATCCGACGATTCTTTTTTAAAATCATGACCCGGCTAACATGAGATCACTGCTAATGCGAACAAAAGGATTTGAAGACTAAGATCATCACAATCGATAAGCTATTGAATAGATAAGTATCAAATTTGTTTAAAACTATTGATCCTGATGTGCTCTCCCTCACATCGTAAAGTAGGTGAGAAACCAGAGGACGTGTAGAATATATCCAGGTAAAGCCAAGTCTTCAATGATGGCGATTATTTAGGAAAATTTGTCTCTCCCTAATTTTGTCATCTTTGTCCCAACTGAGAATCAGAAAAATCCATAGATATCCACCCCTATTTTTTCAAATCCTGCCATTCGTAGTCCGAATTGTCCATCAGAATACCATCGTACTAAGGGTGAACTTACTCATCTGGAGGAGGCTCGCCAAAGGATCTTTGTAGACATTATTCCAACTGACTAGATAAGCTTCTCTCATAAATGCTTTTAACTCCGTTCTCGATGTTTAGAATTTGACAGTTTGACTTCCTCGATTACCTGTAAGTACACTATCATTACCAACTATATACGAAACGAGAAGTCGTTTGTGACAAGCATACAGTCTATCGTAAAGCTGGACTTACTCATATTAAGGAGTATCTTCTCGTTTAAGTTACCCAAAAAGATCTTTGTAGCCGTACCCTTCGTTCTATTATTCTAGCCGTTCTCCGTTCTCGTTGTCAAAAACAGTTTAGCGTTTGTCAGGTTGATATCCTCGAGTGTCCTTGCCTTCGCAGAAAATTCTTCATTACCGAATATTTTTGAGTGCACTCTGACCAAGTATTTCTCGGTTTTACTGACACTTTATTGCATACCTCTCATTCTTCAGATTTTGCACGTCCCATTCGTAATACAAACAGAGGATGTTCACCTGTTAAAGTTACCCAGAAGGATCATTGAGGTAAACAATACTCCGTTCTCGATGCCGATTTCCACGAATATCTTTTTCAAATAGCAATTTTATAAGCTCTACTTTACCCACTATTCTTAAGTGGACTGGTGCCCAAATGAGATTACCACAGAAAGATAAGTCGGTTAAGACTCTCTTACAGTCTATCTTAGAGCTGTCCTTGTCACAACATATTCTTACGAGTAATGGCTTAATGTTCCGCTTGAAAACAATCTTGATCAATGTCTTGCAATTTCCGACAAATTATGTCTCTGATATGCGATAAAGTAACAGTAAAGTTTGATTTAATGAATACATCCGGTTATATATGGGCAAATCGGTCTGCATATATCTCTCTATATCAGATTTGGAACAGCATTTCACTATCCAATAGCAGCATCACTAATATTACCTTAACATCTTCCACATTATATAGAATCTCGAATACAATAATATGATTCGAAATTCGTAATTCTCGAGAAAGTCAATTCTATCCGATTAATTGTAAAGTTTTGAAGAAAAGGAAGTGTTTGGTGTTCCTATTTCCTATTAGCCTTTTAACATTCGTAAGTATCTCTTTAGATACTTTAATACTTTTAATATCGTGTCTATAATGGCGTATGTGTGTATGTTAACAGTGGTGTAGTGGTATTAACAAAAATATTATTAAAATGTTTACACTGAGTATGAGTTTGCATCTGTATAAGTGCTAAAGATGTATAACAACATTTAATGAAATTCATAGTTAAATATAAATAGCGGCATAATATTCTTTTTTTATTTCGCGTTCTTTTTCATCTTAAAGGAATTTTGCATGTTTTACTTAGACGGAAGTTGGCTGGTTGGTTTGGTGGTAACTACTAAGAATTCCAGTCTACATTATTAAACGAAATACCAGAAAATGTTACATATAGAGAAAGATGTAATAGAACGAGAATAGTTTTCACTGTTTTAGCTAAGTGTCTTCATAAAGGAAGTTGGGATTTTCTTAGATTTATTTCAATTTAATTTCAAACAGTTTACAATGGAGGAGGATCATTAGTTAAGTGTTTTCCGATCCCTTTGATGTTAAAAGATCTTCGAATAAGTCAACTGATCAAAAGTAAAATAATGGAGAGTTATTATTGGTAATTATTTCTGTAACTTAAATTAATATCGCATTTTAAAAAATCTCAGAGCAAGTAACACTGGTTAGATAACTGATATTAATACATGAGAGGATCCTCCAAGAAAGGCTTCTAAATCAAAAAGCAAATTCAGTAGCTCTTCATTACCGAATATTTTCGAGTGCACTTTTACCAAGTGTTTCAGGGTTTTACTGTATTATCCGCATGTCCCGCATTCTTCAGATTATGCACGTCCCATTCATAGTTCAAACAAAGAAGTTTCCTCTAGTTTAAGTTACCCAGAAGGATCTTTGAGATAAACCTTAAGTTTTATTATTCCAACTGGCTTCTCTCATTAATGCTTCTAACTCCGTTCTCGTTGTCTCAAAAGCAAAGCTTTTGGGAAGTCGATTTCCACGAATATCTTCTCCCAATAGCTATTTTATAAGCTCTACATTACCCACTATTCTTAAGTGGACTGGTGCCCAAATGATGCAGAGATTACCACAGAAAGATAAGTCGGTTATGACTCTCTTACAGTCTATCTTAGAGCTATCCTTGTAATAACAAATTCTTCTAAATCAAAAAGTTCAAGTACCTTTAACATCGTAACTAATTTCCACAACTTTTTTTCTATTAACTTTAAAATTAAATCATTATCAATAACTGATCCACTAGCTTAGATAATATGGTTAACATTTCCTGATTCCTAACACCTAAATAAAATTATAGAAAGTATATTTCTTAAAATATCTTCCAAGTATTGACAAATTAAAATAAATTACTTAAATACGACACACCTCAAAATAACGATTAAAAATCACCTTTCAAGTGTTAGTATGAGTATTTATCTTTATTTTAATATAAATTTCAATCTGTTGTGTGTTATATGCATTTCTACCCGTATGTATCAGTTTTATATTGAATGCAAATATTTGCTTCAGAAAATCACAAATAAAATCGTTATATAAAAAATATATATGTATATGTGCAATACTTACACACTAACATTTAAGCAAAGAGTAAATTTACATTTGTATCTAAATCATTGATGCATATTATACTCGTATATATAACTACGCAAAGATTTATGTTTTTTTATATATAAATAAATATATTTACTTATACTGCACATAAATATATAATAAATATGAGTATAAAAATAAACACATAAAATAAAAGAAGTCTTTAAACCCAAAGGAATTCAAACAACATTTTTATGGGTTTGACTGTTTGGTTTGAGCTGGAGGTTTTTTTTTTTTTTTGAGGAACTGTTAGAGGAAAGGAAACTCGCGCACAAGAAGCGTGGGAATATGGTAGAGAAAAAATTAAATGTAAATATCATAAAATCTTTATCGTTTTAAATATGTATAACAAAAAAATAAATAAAGTAGTTATACTCGTAAAATTTATATTTTAACAAACCAGATTTTTGTTCCCTCAACGCACAGTGCACAATCCTTTTTTCTGTGGTATTTTGAGCTTCAAGTATGTCATAACAAATTGGAAAATGAGTCATTATGGGTTTAGCAATAAAATGTTATAAATATTTTTGTATAAATGCAAAGTTGGGCAATGTTTGGCACCAAAAAAATTTAGGGAGAAAACTTTTAAACTGTGTGCATAACTCTCAGAGAGTTTAAAGGGAATACTAAGATAAATTGATCTACAGAGACGTGTCAAATGGTGTTTTTCGTGATGAATTTAAAATGAAGCTCTCTTAATCCTTAATAAAGTTAAAGTTAATAAAGGTTAATAAAGTTAATAAAGGTTAATAAAGGATGAGATATTTGCAAGCAGAGGGTCATGTAGAGATTTATGCCATAAAAACATTCAGAGAAGTAACCGTCAATGTCCAGAGTTTTCTGTCTTTTCCGCTTGTTGTCTAATCATCAGTTCCGCTCATATCATTTGATATAATTTTGATCCTTGGACTTACTCATCTTGAGGAGGCTTCTCTCCAACAAACATATTTAGCTTTTCCCCCAATTGCTTTTAACTCCCTCCTCGTTGTATGAAATGATTTACCATTTGTAAGTTAACATCCTCAAGTTACTTTGCCTTTATAAGAAGATCATTAGTTCTATCGTTACCTACTAATCTACAGTGGACTGGTGTTGAAATAAAGCAGAGATTACCACAGAAAGATAAGTTGGCAATGACTTTCAATTAGTCTCTCTTCAGTGTTACTCTTTGACAAGATTTTCTATATAAGGTCAATCAGGAAAGATCACATAAATCTTAAACCAAACTAAAGAGCAAGAACAGATACACAGATGCAATTCATATTACGTGTGTTAAAGGAAATATTTAGACATTATCCTTGAGTATAGGAAACGTTACAGACCGATCAGGGTTGATCAGACAATGATCAACTTAATTTCCTGTTAACGTTATAGAAAATAGTATTATAGCTTACGTGATATAGTTAACGGATAAGCGGACTTTGTCTCAGATTTTGGACATTATGCTTGACCAACTTTTCAGAACATATACTAAGCAATGTATCGGAGCTATCGGAAACCATACTGAGAGCAACAAGATCTAGATACATTCTAGAGATACAAACCGAGACCGCTCAAACCGGAGGCGGCTGTCCGCCGCTAATATTTTGCAAGCCGCGCCGCCGCCGACTTCTTTCGGCTCAAAAGCTTAGCCGGCTTAAACGTAGCCGCTGATAAAGATTGGAATCTCACATGTATTTCAGAAAATAATTTCACCAATTTGAACGGAGTTGCCACTATTTTAAATTCTTATGGCAAATTGAAAAGAGTTGCCACACAATATTGTGCTAATATTAAAAGAGTGAAAACTACTATAAATGTCCATTTTCTGCAGAAAAAACTTATATAGAGACAGGTTTCTATATAACAGACTATTATACAGAGATTGTTTAATATAATAAAACCTAAAATGATTGCGCCGCCGCCGCCGATCATTTTGCATCGGTTTGTATCTCTAGATTCTAGAACTGTTCAAGATCACCGATCTCTGGAAGTGATATTTCGAGAAAATGGAATAATTTATATTACTCTTTATTCCTTGAATACAATCACATAAATGAGATCTCTACAATAAAGATTTATGATTATGACTTAGGTTCAAAGAGATTTTTTCCAGTTGACCACAGAAATTGCCCATATAAAAACATTTAGCCCAAAAGGCTTTAATTAAAATACCTTTCCCCTCTACCCTCTCCTATTCACTGATTTCCTTTATTAACTAAAGCCAACACAACATCTTGCATAAACGATTCATAATGAAAAGCACAAAAATCAAGAGTAAAGCATTAAGGAATAAAAAAAAGCAACCTTAACCATGGTGCAAAATAGCAAAAATTTAAATTAAATTGCTCACAGTACTCGTAAGTTCATGTTGTTAATTTTGAAAAGTCAAATAAACTCATATATAAGCACTTACACACTCTTAGTTAGATTTGTGACACATATAAGTAAAAAAGGACAAAAGGTAATTTACACAAAAACACTCACAATATTAGGAAATATACTGTAAGCGAAAAGGAAAAGGAAAGAGAGAGTAAACTGTGAGGCATACATGTGTAGTTTAATTCATTAAAGTTTTAATAACATGTTCACAGCAGAGAGTCATACACAATATGGGCAAAAATAAAAAAGAATAGAACAAGATGTTGGATAATGTTTGGCATCATTTTCCCCACTTCTCTTGTTCTAGCCTTTATTTCCCTTTTCTAGTTTATACATAAAAGTTCATACCTTTTGGTATATGTATATTGCTTGATGAAAATGTTCCTTATATTCGAACATGCTGTTGGGTTTATGTCAACTAAAGAATGGAAAATTGAAAAAAAAAGTTATGAAACTATGAAGTTTTAAACACAATGAATTTAAACAATAATACTTGTGCATAAATAAATACCCAGCGAAAAGTGCAAATGTTTTCAATTTATGCAAGTTATTAATAAAAACTTTTTTCGGGAAGTATTGCTAACTAGAAGTATTTGTATTAGCAGTACAATTTCCTATTCAGTAAATAGAAATCAATAGAGCTTAAGGTAGACTCCTTCAGAAATCCTTGTTTCCTTTTTCACGTTCAAAATTCCATTCTTCCATTACATTAGATGTACTCTTACCCATTCATTCAATAGAGCACAACGTAGACTACTTACAAATTCCTTGTTTTCCTTTTACACTTTCTGGAAAGTCCTTGTTTTTTTTCGCTGGGTTTGAACATATTTATTTAAGTAACAATACAATTGTGGTCGTTGTACACGTTCAAACTTTGTATTCCCATTGTATGTATGTGTAGTTATGTTTATGGCAAAAATATTTAATAAAAATAAAGTTTAAATTTCAACAAATATAAACAAGTGATACAAGACTATGGGGAGTTTAAGACTACGGATATCTTCATGATAAAATATAAAGTTTGGGATAATAATAAGTGGACAACGTTTCATTTTAGTGTTGTGATGGACACAAATGTTATGACCGCTGTGCTTAGACGTTATGCCGTACTGCAAATCTGCCCTAATGATCGGTCCAGAAAGAGTTTACTTGGATATTTTTGTTCTTAATTTGCTTATGAGTAAAAATTTCATATAACTTTAAGTTGAGTCGATTACTTTCGGATAATTATGCTGAGATTTTGCTTAGGTGTCTAAATCGTTTATGCTTTTAGTTCTCTTGTGTGTAAAAGTTGGCACCTTTGAGTTGTTCCGATTGGTTTCGGAAGGCTGGGCTTAAATGATTTTCTTTCATTTAGATTACAACTATCAGCCTTTTATTGCAAGGGAGACCCTGCATCTAAAGTTTAGTATGTTAACGTCCATTTCAAACGTTCCATCTACTTATTTGATAACTTTCCTTAATATGATTTAAATAATGTTTTTTAAAAACTTGCTTAGACGTTGTTTTCTCTCCGCCTTTAGTCGCACTGGTTATGCTTTTAGTTTGCTTATGGGTAAAAGTTGTGACCTTTGAGTTGTTCCGATTGGTTTCAGAAGGCTGAGCTTAAACGTTTTTCTTTCTTTTAGGTTAAATCTACTCTCTGTTCTCTTTCCAATATATAAATATTTAAAAAAAAAACTTTCCTACTCTTCCTAAATTAGATTCAAATCTCCGTTTTACAAGTCTATAATATAAAGAGAATCTCTCCAAATATTTAGCTTTGCTATTTGACTTTCTTCTCCTAATACTTATATTTCACTTTTAAAGCATCTCGCGCAGATTTCTCAATCCACAAAAGCTTGTGTTTTGAACATGTTGTTAACTACTTTCCCAACTATTTAAACTTTAAATTTTAAAGGAAACCCCAAACCAACTTTTAATTTAAATAATTAATTTCTTATAACTATGTTTCCTTTAGCATTAATAACAATTTAATTTTTAACAATTTCCCAGTTCTACAATTTACATACATATAGAGTAATGTGAATATTATGTGGTTTTCCAAATACAATGCTGTTGTAGTTTCTAGAAGATTTAAACTCTGCAAAATATACTATAGATTTTGTAAATGACAACAAAGCTAGAATATTATGTTTAAAAACGCAGCATACATTTAGTTGCAAACATTTACAAATACAGACATATAAAAGCATTGAAAACATTAACAGGATGTTGGTTTCTGTGTATTTATATCTTTCTTCTTTTTTTGTGTCTGTAAAATGAAACGTAAATTATGCTAAATTTTCATTTTCTACTATCTATTTCGTTACTAAGTTACACATTTACATATCAGTGTTACAATAGATACACAAATACAGATAGAATACAAAGGATGAGAATGATATTTGTCAGAGAAAAATTTTAATATAAAAGGGAAGTTTTCCCATCTACACTAAATAAATTTGACTTGTTGGACAGATGAATAATGATTTGAGAAGAAATTGAAAATTGTTTACCTTATATTGAGATGTTTTAAAGTTTACATGATTTTTTACATTATTTACATAATTGTTTACATTTCATAAACTTTGAAAAAAACTGAAGATTCCTTAGAATACTATGAAAAATCTCTAGTTAGAACTTTATTCTTTAAATACTTATCAAAGCTCTTCAAAAGCTTATCAAATCTCTTTAAAAGCTTCTCAAAGATCTTCAAAAGCATATCAAAGCTCAAACCTAACTCGTTGGACAGATGAATAATTATAATAGTGAGAAGAAATTTAAAATTGTTTACATTATATTGAGATGTTTTAAAGTTTACATGATTTTTTACATTATTTACATAAAGTAATTGTTTACATTTCATAAACTTTGAAAAAAACTGAAGATTCTTTAGAATACTATGAAACATCTCTAGTTAGAACAGTGCCTAATATTCTTTAAATGCTTATCAAAGCTCTTCAAAACCTTATTAAAGCTCTTTAAAAGCTTCTCAAAGCTCTTTAAAAGCTTATCAAAGCTCACATTTAACTCGTTGGACAGAAGAATAATGATTTTTCAAGAAATAAGGTAAATTGAGAAGAAATTGAAAATGGTTTACATTACATTGAGATGTTTTACAGTTTACATTATTTACATAAAGTAATTGTTTACATTTCATAAACTTTGAAAGAAAAGGAAGATTCTTTGAGAAGAAATTGAAAATGGTTTACATTACATTGAGATGTTTTACAGTTTACATTATTTACATAAAGTAATTGTTTACATTTCATAAACTTTGAAAGAAAAGGAAGATTCTTTAGAATGCTATGAAAAAGCTCTAACTATATCAGTAATATTCTTTAAATACTTATCAAAGATCTTCAAAAGCTTATTAAAGCTCTGTAAAAGCTAATCAAAGCTCTTTGAAAGCTTATCAAAGCTCTTTGAAAGCTTCTCAAACCTCTTCAAAAGCTCTTTAAAAGCTTTTCAAAGCTATTCAAAATCGTTTCAGAGCTCTTTAAAAGCTTTGAAAGACAATAACTTTCGATTTGTGAGACTGAGAAGCTATTCAAAATAGTTCGCATTAGGATTTCTTGACTTTTTTTAGTCTTTTTTAATATACATGGTAAAAATTATATTTTCTATCACTTAACATAACTTTGAAAGAAATCGAGGATTACAGAAGATTCTAGGGAACTATCTAAATGCTAAAGTTAGAGCAGTAAAAACTGTTTCAAGCTCTTTAAATACATCCTAAAGAAAATAGCTTTATTTTGGATGTAGGTATACTTCCCATTTATCTCTGTACAGAAAAGGAAGTTTGATTTCATTTTGTTCACTTTTTATGTAAATATGTATGTATGTGTAAGTGTAAGTCTATATGGTGTAAAAATTGTTGTGGTATTTTTGAAGTAAATTAATTTTTAATGAAGCAAAGAAATATTCCATAACATAAAAGCATAAATTATAAATAAAGTTATTTGAAAATTTTTCAACTTTTATTTTTTTTTTAAACGCATAGAAAATGTAAATTTCTTTTTGTTAAAAAACAATTTTGTATATTTTTAAATATTAAGACAAGTTGTAAAAACATGTTGTTGTAGTTACATATGAGTCAACATACAACAATAAATTTTCAATTTAATGTGTGTCTTAAAGCAAGAGGGATATTTTAAAGTGAGCAGGTTTTTTTAACTATTTTTAAACCACAAATAGGATTTTTTTCAAAAGAAAGCTTTTTAAAAGGGAAAGATACAAATGTGTTCACTTAGCAAAACCTCTTATAAAACTTAATAATACATTTATCTCCAATTTTAAATGTTAACATTTAATTAAGATTAATGGTTTAAATTAACACATTTATAGAGTAGTTTTACTTCAAACTTAATTTGCCCCACAAACTCCAACTAATTACACATATAGCAATTAAATCTTTACATTATTTATTTTAAATAACAAATTAATTTTAAATATTTACATTCCTATTTAAATAATTTATTTATTTCGTTAATTATTTTTTTAAATAAACACACTAAATGTTGACCACCCATTTACACCGTCATTATTTACATTTTACATTACAATATTTAACCAACAAAACATGGTAATGTATATAAAATTAAAATTCCACATTAAAATTTAAAAAAAAAATAGCAACAGGTTTTTTTCAGTTTTTAAGTTTTAAAAACGTTGTAATAATTAAGAAATTTACATGCAGTTCATTAATGAATAAAGGTTTTTCAAACATAAAAACGGCGGTTTTTTTTAAAAAGAAGTGTTGTAAAAACAGGATTTTTTTATATACAAACTACAACAACAATTAATTTAACAGATAATTAATTTAGTTTGTAAATGTGAACATACAATCAGACAAAATATTTACACAAAAGTTGGCTGACTAGCCATTAGCCATAAACATGAAAAGTGCATCAAGATGAAAATAAAGTATTGTATTTAATTGGTTATGTTGCAATGATAAATAAAGTTATAAAATGTTTTTTTACACAAAGGAAACTTCTAAGTGGTTGAAGAAAATAAGATTCTGTTAGTTTCTCTGCATGAAAATATTTGAGAGACAATAACTTCCGGTTTGTGGATAAAGTAAGAAGTTTTATTTAAATTGCATAAAAATGTTTTGATGTAAACTGTCACAGATGAAAAATGAAGGAAATGTCACAATATTTATTCAGGTTTTTTTTATTGATTACATAATGTAATGTAACGAGTTATGCGGTAAGCTAAGTTGGAATTTAAAATTGTTCCCATTATGTAAAGATTTTATTGTTTACATGATTTCTTTACTTTTTTACATTATTTACATAAAGTAATTGTTTATATTTTGTAAACTTTAAAACAGTGCTACATATGAAAGCTCTAGTTAGAGCAGTAATATTCTTTAAATACTTATCAAAGCTCTTTAAAAGCTTTTCCATGCTATATAAGATTTTTTCAATACTATTCATAAACTTTAAAAAGCTTCGAGCACTCTAAAAGCTTTCATACTAACAGCTGTAACATTATTTGGCTCGTTACTTTCAAAACTATTTAACAACTTTTAAAGCTCCTTAAAAGCTATTTAAAGTTATAGTTCAGTTCTAGTTCTGTTCTAGTTCTGTTCTAGTTCTAGTTCTGTTCTAGTTCTGTTCTAGTTCTGTTCTAGTTCTGTTCTAGTTCTGTTCTAGTTCTGTTCTAGTTCTGTTCTAGTTCTGTTTCTAGTTCTGTTCTAGTTCTGTTCTAGTTCTGTTCTAGTTCTGTTCTAGTTCTGTTCTAGTTCTGTTCTAGTTCTGTTCTAGTTCTGTTCTAGTTCTGTTCTAGTTCTGTTCTAGTTCTGTTCTAGTTCTGTTCTAGTTCTGTTCTAGTTCTGTTCTAGTTCTGTTCTAGTTCTGTTCTAGTTCTGTTCTAGTTCTGTTCTAGTTCTGTTCTAGTTCTGTTCTAGTTCTGTTCTAGTTCTGTTCTAGTTCTGTTCTAGTTCTGTTCTAGTTCTGTTCTAGTTCTGTTCTAGTTCTGTTCTAGTTCTGTTCTAGTTCTGTTCTAGTTCTGTTCTAGTTCTGTTCTAGTTCTGTTCTAGTTCTGTTCTAGTTCTGTTCTAGTTCTGTTCTAGTTCTGTTCTAGTTCTGTTCTAGTTCTGTTCTAGTTCTGTTCTAGTTCTGTTCTAGTTCTGTTCTAGTTCTGTTCTAGTTCTGTTCTAGTTCTGTTCTAGTTCTGTTCTAGTTCTGTTCTAGTTCTGTTCTAGTTCTGTTCTAATTCTGTTCTAGTTCTGTACAGTGATTGCTGTAGGGGAAACAATCATTACTATGTATACCAAAAAATAAATTATAATGTGAACAAAGACTTAAAGTTAAAATATAATTGGATTTTGTCTTTGACATAAAATGACAAAACATAAATCTAAAATTAAAATACAAAACATATGTATGTAGCCAATATCCGGTCAAAATATACTAGTAAATAATAGCAAAACATAACAACATATGTTTGTATGTAACGACCCTTATAATCAAAATTGAATTTTAATTAAGAAATTTTCACAAAAACCTACAAAACCAAATAACAAACAGAGACAGTTGGTCTACAGTAAATGGGCAGAACAAAAGGACTTCATACATTGCCGCCAATATGAAGGAAATAAAATACAAATACAGAAAAATAATTCTATTAAATCAATCGTCCGAAATAAGGGCAGGGTAATGTTGCAATATTGCTTAAACAAATATAAAATTTAATAATTTAATAAAATCAAATAAACAAAAACTTGCTACAATTTCGGCAAAGAACTATATATAGGATTAGGGATGGGGCGTGTAAAACAGTGAGAGAGAATTTAACTGTCAAATTTGACAGTTAATAAAAGAAACGACATTTGAAAAGGGGATACTTGTTTCTTTGTTTATAATATTATATTTTAAGTATGATTTGAAAGATGTCAGAATTATCAATATGTTTTTCTTTGTATTTCTTTTTAGCTCACATTTTGGAATTGGCTCAACAATCAGAGAATAGAACAATAAATATATTCTCCCAAGTGTATAAGCGCATGTTACCTTTATCACGCAAATTGATTGTACAATTATATTCAGAAATTATAAGGTAAGTTAATTTAAATAAATTTTACGGTAATATCGTTCAGATTTAAATTTAATTAATGAACAAAATAAAATTTGTTTGCAATTTTAATTTAAAAAAATTGGGTTGATCTCAACTCGATCAGTTGGAAACACTGTTTTTGCGAAGTTCTTTAAGTACGGTTTTACTAAAATCAAATACAAAATACGATAACCCTAATGTAAGCATTTTTGGGGGAAAAGTGATCTTACAATGTTCTTATTTTGAGAATTATCGATCATAATCTCAAAAAAAGAATACGATCAATCATATTCGCTTAGAAAATAAGTGTAAAAGTCAATCAACTCTTAATATTTTTAAAGTAATTTCTAAGGAACCACTGATTGCATGCAAGTTTTATTTAACAACTTCCAAATAAATATAAATTTCTTCGCATTCATTTCAATTTAAATCAATTATTTTATCATATTTCTTTTACTTCTCTTTCATTTTTTAGCAATTTAAAATCAAGTGAAACGGTTAGTGCCACCTCTTTGGAAAATGCCATCCATAAGTTCTTTGTGAATTTATTCCCGGTGGCCTATCATCAAGTGGTGCATTTGAATAAGCAAAGTTATGGTGAATTACATGAAGACTATATTAATTGTTTGAAACACACATATGACGATCTGCAGCCATTTGGTGCCATACCCAAAGAAATTACACGCAATTTAGTACAAAGTCTACAAACGGCTCATATTTTCATCAATGCTTTGTATCAAAGTGCTGAAGTTTTAAGTGAAACTGATGAATTATATGCCACACATTTGAGTGAGAGCTGTCAGAAGCATTTGCTTAAAATGAGTTATTGTCCCAGTTGTAATGGTCTACAAAAGACGCATGTTAAGCCCTGTTACAGTTATTGCATGAATGTTTTAAGGTATGTACTACTATGTGAATTGTAAATGTAATAGAAGATACGAACAGAGATAGACAGACAGACAGACAGTTGGACACAAATGTCATGTGGTTGTTTTGCGACGTTCTTAAGTATTACACAATTTAAGATTGTTACATCACTCTTTGTAGCTAGTTGCTTGCTACTTTAATTTAATAGTATTTTACATCATTTCTTTTCTTCTATTTTATTTTCCTTGACAGAGGCTGCTCGGCTCAATATGCTGGTGTATTAGATAGTCCTTGGTCAAATGTTGTTGATGCTATTGATAATTTGGTCACAACACATATACGTTCTGATACTGGCATTGTTACAGTCATTAAACAATTGGATAATAAACTATCAGAAACAATAATGAGAGCTATGGAAAATGGTCCTGAATTGGAAAAGAAGGTAAGTTTTTCGAACAATACACAACACTCGGTAATTTAGTTAGTCAGTTCTGTTCTTCAAATCTTCAAAGTAAAATATGAAAAGGCAATTTACAAATTGCTACAAGTTGTGGGTAGTTTGAAATATCTTACTACCCACAAGTTTTTATATGTACTACTTGGCACAGGACAATGTCATATTGAAACCAATATATGAATGTATTTGAAAATCAATTAAGTAGAAAACAATATTAGATGAAGAACAAATGTATATGTAATTAATACTGAGAATAAAAAAGGACAATTTGCAAGAATACTTTAACAATGATTTCCTTGAATAGAGAACTAAAGTTAAATATTATGAAATGTTCATTTAATTACAGAATTGTGTTATTTCTCCTCAATTTCCTTAAGGAAAAAGTGATCTATTGATGCAAAGTTGTCTCAAAGCTTTGCTAGGTCTTTCCGTAGCGAGTCTCAAATTTCATTAGTTTTTCTGCCTCATATTGCAATGGCAATTCAAAGATTCAGTCTTAAAATTAGTCAGTTTTCCCCCATTCCAGTCCTACAAAAGTTTATTAAATTGGTCCTTCAAATCACTATTACACCCAATGACCCATAAAAGTTAAAATAAGACTTTAAGAACTAAAACTGCTTCCAAAGAACCCCAGTTTTCTGTCAGCTCTTTTCCTCTGAACTTCCAAATCTTTCAACAAATACTCCCAAATACATATTTAAGGAACTAAAACCCCGATCATCCTTATTAAATAGAACAAAAATAGAAAAAAATAGTCGTCTCAATCAAAGACACACATTTTCATCTTACTTGTCTAACACTTTAACACTTTTCACTTCCTGTAAGGATAAATTAAAAAAAAACAAATACGTTAAACATAAAAATTAATGCCTTTAGAATACATAAAATTATAGAAATGATTTCGTAAACTGAATTCCTAATGGCTTGTTGCAAAACAAGCTATACATACGTAATACTAGTAAAGTACATAAAATGCAAAACAATATTATTTGAATACATAATAAATGGAGGCAAAATAAAAAGAGTAGAAAGACATATAAAAAAAAACTTAATAAATAAACACTTGTGTATACCTACAACATAAAATGATTTTCAAGCAAATTGAATATTTATAAATTGCTTAAGAAATAATCCTTTCGTATGATTGCCTTGACTATCTTAATGTACACAACTAGTAGTGTAGTAGTACTTACTCCCTCATTATGATAAAAACAATAGAAAGTTAAAGAATATTAAACAGTTGTAAGCAGGGAATGTAAGAATGTGCCAGAGTGGCAGAAGTGTAGAAGAAGTTGTAGACTTAGTTTAGTTGCAGCATAAATTACACTGGCATTACACTTAACACTAGTGTTTAGTTTAACGGCGTTTTCATATCAAGCACTCGTTTGAGGCCTTATGAAAGTTTGGTTAAATGTTGAATAAGTTTAAAGTTTAGCGTAAATTTGTTAAATAAATTATAGATGTATGTCGTAGTTTTGTACATGTAGTTGTATTATTTGTAACTACAACATGCATTTGTATGTTTTATAATGAATATAATGAATAGTGTTAACATGTTTTCCAGCTTGTTGCTAAGGACTAAATACTACAACAAATTAAATTGAAGTGCATAAAACAATCTGTAAAATGTTTGTAATTTTTTTGTTTGTCTTTGTTGGAAAATAATAATAAAAACTATAATAAAGTACTTAGTTAAGTTCCACTGAAATATTCCTATAAAATGTAAATATTTGCATATAATTTATATGCTACTGGTCTTAAATAGTCGTATTTAAGATGGTCTGATTAGTAGTTACATATATTTCATTAACATTTATTTAAAAATTAAATTAGAAATATAACAGAACAAAACTTCTCAAAAGGATTTCATTACCCCGTGCTAAAAAATTGTCCAAACCCTGATCTTAATCCAAACATATTATAAAAACATGATTCATTTTATACTGACATGGCCTAGGTGAGGATCACGTAATCCACACATTTATTACATCAGACTAATCCCAGAACTACTTCTTTGCTAAAACATTGGGACTGTAAGATCCACAGCTTGCAGTTTTTAAAAAATTAACATGGTCTCTGACTGTATTACATAGAACTACCAAACGGATTATGTATTCTACTAATGTCTACAGGGGAGTACTTTTGGGATTACCTAAATGGATCAGACAATGGATATAAACAAACTAGTTCTTTGAATCGCTTCAGTTCTTAATCTGTTTTAATTCATATAAAGTTTTAGACCTAGAAGATTAGAGAAGTTTGAAAACTTTTGTCATTGCCTCGAAGTTCCAAAGGTTAAATTTAAGGAAATAACAAATATCGTCTAGGCTCTTAAATTTTGTCAGAAATTATTAGTTTTTTTGTAGGGTCAAAGCTGTATTTTTTGTTATTAAAAATATAAAGAATTGTCACGTATTTAACAATGCTTTTAAATTAAACATAAGGGAAATATTTCTCGCTAACTTGCGATTATATTTCAGTCATTATTCAGCAGGGTCTAAGGTTAAAACTACAATGAAACCCTACACCAGTTTTGAATATTAAATATGATTTATTTTTCATAATAATGCATAAATCGGAATATTATCTTGATTTCGATTTATTAAAGCAATTTATTGACGAAAAACTAATTTTCTGAAAGAGGCTTTATATGAAAGATAGGTTGAAAATGTGTACCGATCCCGATAAAATGTGGGCTGGATAGATTTATATTTATATAATATTTGTCTATGCTAAATTCCTTTGCAATAACAGTGTTAGTAAGTGAATTGCGGATATTCAAGTCACTTTCTGAAGGTAGCTTTGTATGGGGTCTAGGGTCAAATGAGGTCCGATCATTTCAAAATTCGGCAAGGTCATCAAGGCTTGTATAAAACTTAGTTGCACGAACTAAACCCCATACTAAACCCCTTTCGGGGGGTTTAGTTGTATGGGGACTAGGTGAAATAATGGACCGATTTTAAGCAATTTCAATAGGCTTCGTCTTTCGGTCAAAAGAAACGTGTATTCCAAAGTTCATGAAATTATATTGAAAATTGCGACCTGTACTTTGAATCGACTCAGAAAGTTCATTCTGAGTCAATCGGTATACTTTAAGGTGGGTATAGTACTAATATTTTAGTGTTTACAAACATCATCCCAAACGTATAATAAATACCCTTCCCATTATAGTGGTGTAGGGTATAAAAATTTATAAATATTTGATATAAATAGAAAACTTAAAAAAATTTCATACCTGTGCTTAAAATATTGCAATATTTTCCTCCAAATTCTTATCCGCATTATACAAATTTCATAGAATTCACTTTTTTTGTAATTATAAATTTTGACTTTTTTTAATTTTAAACACTTTAACACTTTTTTTAACAAAATTTTTAAAGAAATTTCAAATTTTTACATTTTTTTTAATTTTAAATATTTTCACTTTAACACTTTTTCAAACTAATTTTATTAAATAAGCAATTCCTACTTGTTTTTAATTGTATGTTTCATTATTTGTAATTGTTGTCAATTTAGCTTTTAATTATTTATTTTAAAAATTTCGGTTCATAAGCTCTTATTCTTATCATCATCAACATGTTCTCAGCACTTGTTTTTGTTGTTCTTGTTTATTTTTAGAAATGTATACAAACATTTATTTAGTTAATATGCAATACAACAAACAATTAAAATGTAATAAACATGTTGCGTATTTATTTACATACAGAAGATCAACAATAATCAGCAACACAACAATAGCAACACACAGTGGTATAGGAAAAAAAAAAGAGGGAAATAATTCGGTAACTTCTAAACGGTTAATCCGATTTTAATGAAATTTGGTATGCACAAAGAGGAGGTGTTGTCGAGTTTAGGTTTTGAATTTGGACCTTATAGGCCAACCAGGGGCCCGGCGGGGGGTCCTCAAATTAGGACACCTCGGCTATGTTAAATTTTTAAAACGATCCTATTTCTTCATTTGAGTTCCGATTTAAAAAAAAATTTCGTATATAGAATCTCCTCATCGAGCACTATAAAAAATGTTGTCATAGCAGTAAATTATCTCTTATAGTTTAGGAGATATTCGCATTTGAAAATTAAAATTTTAAAATTTTTACCGTCCTTACTTTAGTTTTTTTTGATAATAGCAGGTCCAAATATTCCCGATTTTCGCCATTTTGTTTTATTTGCTTAACAACAAGTTTATATACCAAGCAGTGAAAGAATTATGTAAAAATCATGACTGAGTCCAAAGTTATAGGCATTTAAATTTAAAAAATTAAAAAAAGGCGATTTTTTGTCATTTTTTTGGGAAAAAAGTATCTTTTTCTTTTTAAGTTATCTAAAAAGTTTCTAAGAAGATGTATATAGAATTTATACTTTTTGGAAAGCTGACTTTACATAAAATACGATAAATGAAACAAAACCTAAAAATTTTTGATACCGAGGGGACCAGGTCCATCCAAAAAAAACCCTATTTTTTATGGAAAATTAAATTTTGAGCAAAAATTCTCAAATCGCATAGTCGATATCAAATTATAGTGACCTGTTTTATATGACCCAATAAGTTCTTAATCATTTTGTAACGGGTTTCGATAACCCCGCCCCTGGTATGGATATAATAGGCAAAAAACCAAAAAATCCCATTTTTGGGATTTTTTAAAACTTTTTTGGGAATTCCGGGATTTCTAATAAGAAAATTCGAAATTTTTATTTAATTTTGGATTTTGAGTAAAAAAATCTACCTAACTGTAAAATTTCATCAAAAAATATTCATAAATAAAATTTTTATTGCAATTAGAAAAATTTGTATCTTCGCAAAAACTGAATAAAAAACATTTTTTAATTTTTTTTAAAAAAGTATTCCGCGAATTTTTTAATTTTCAAAAATTATATACAGTTTTGAAAAATAGACAAAATTACCTTTCCATTGATATATAACATGCCTACCTAATGTTTTTTAAGTGACAAATTAATTAGGGAAAACTCAACATCTTTTAGAAAATTTACCTAGCACTATTATTTTCATCCATATATGTAACAAATTTAAGAGTTAACCTTATGGATGAAAATAATAGTGCTAGGCAAATTTTCTAAAAGATGTTGAGTTTTCCCTAATTAATTTGTCACTTAAAAAACATTAGGTAGGCATGTTATATATCAATGGAAAGGTAATTTTGTCTATTTTTCAAAACTGTATATAATTTTTGAAAATTAAAAAATTCGCGGAATACTTTTTTTAAAAAAAATTAAAAAATGTTTTTTATTCAGTTTTTGCGAAGATACAAATTTTTCTAATTGCAATAAAAATTTTATTTATGAATATTTTTTGATGAAATTTTACAGTTAGGTAGATTTTTTTACTTAAAATCCAAAATTAAATCAAAATTTCGAATTTTCTTATTAGAAATCCCGGAATTCCCAAAAAAGTTTTAAAAAATCCCAAAAATGGGATTTTTTAGTTTTTTGCCTATTATATCCATACCAGGGGCGGGGTTATCGAAACCCGTTACAAAATGATTAAGAACATATTGGGTCATATAAAACAGGTAACTATAATTTGATATCGACTATGCGATTTGAGAATTTTTGCTCAAAATTTAATTTTCCATAAAAAATAGGGTTTTTTTGGATGGACCTGGTCCCCTCGGTATCAAAAATTTTTAGGTTTTGTTTCATTTATCGTACTTTATGTAAAGTCAGCTTTCCAAAAAGTATAAATTCTATATACATCTTCTTAGAAACTTTTTAGATAACTTAAAAAGAAAAAGATACTTTTTTCCCAAAAAAATGACAAAAAATCGCCTTTTTTTAATTTTTTAAATTAAAATGCCTATAACTTTGGACTCAGTCATGATTTTTACATAATTCTTTCACTGCTTGATATATAAACTTGTTGTTAAGCGAATAAAACAAAATGGCGAAAATCGGGAATATTTGGACCTGCTATTATCAAAAAAAAACTAAAGTAAGGACGGTAAAAATTTTAAAATTTTAATTTTCAAATGCGAATATCTCCTAAACTATAAGAGATAATTTACTGCTATGACAACATTTTTTATAGTGCTCGATGAGGAGATTCTATATACGAAATTTTTTTTAAATCGGAACTCAAATGAAGAAATAGGATCGTTTTAAAAATTTAACATAGCCGAGGTGTCCTAATTTGATGACCCCCCGCCGGGCCCCTGGTTGGCCTATAAGGTCCAAATTCAAAACCTAAACTCGACAACACCTCCTCTTTGTGCACACCAAATTTCATTAAAATCGGATTAACCGTTTAGAAGTTACCGAATTATTTCCCTCTTTTTTTTTTCCTATACCACTGTGCAACAGTCTATTCCTGATTGTTACGCAGAAACATAAAAATAAACATTCATACATACATACGACATACATATGTATGTATGTCATATTTTTCATCTTCTTCTTTTCAACTACACAAACATCTTAACAAATTGTCATTTGTTTGTTGTTGCTGTTGTTATTTATGACAAGTTTTTATTGCAAATAAATTGTAAAAGTTTTTTTTAATTTTTGTCACAATTTCAGTAACATTCGGTTAAAAATGCATTTATTTTATTGCAACACAATAGCAACAACAATATCTCTTTAAATGTCTTGTTAATACTTGTTGTTATTGTTTTGCCGAAATAAAACATGGCAGTCATATGCAAAAATTTGCAGATTTTTTTATTTGGATTTTTAAGCACAAACACTTGTTAAATTAATAAACTTTTTATAAATACTTATGTTAAATATTGTTAATTATTTAGTTAAAATACTTTTTTCTAAATTACTTTCGATTTTATATTGACATTTTAACGAAAACACTTCGAAACGTTTCCCGTACGCGTACGAAAAAAAACATGGCAGACATGCAAAAATTTGCAGATTTTTTAATTGGATTTTTAAGCACAAACACTTGTTAAATTAATAAACTTTTTATAAATAATTATGTTAAATATAGTTAATTATTTAGTTAAAACACTTTTTTCTAAATTACTTTCGATTTTATATTGATATTTTAACGAAAACACTTCAACCCGTTTCCCGTACGCGTGTTATCAGTAGCAAATTTAATAAAAGACTAATAATGGTGTTGTCAACAGGTGCGATTGTGGGGATCAAGAAAAAAAATCGCTAATTTGTGGGGAAAATCGCGAATTGGAGATTTTTAATCTTTGGAGGGAAATTTTAAGGGGAAACTATTAATTTTTGAAGAATTCAAATGGGGAAAACGGGAATCAGGGATTTTTAAGGTTTAGAATGGATATTTTTAAGAAATATTATTAATTTTTAAGGAATTTAATAGGAAATTATTTGTTTAAAGGCTTTAATATATGAAAAGACAGAATATTATTAAAAATTTTTAGTTTTTTGCAAAAAAAAAATTGATTTTACTGGATTTATACATATAAATAATAAGCTTTTCTCTGAAACTTTTAATTTTCAATATTTTATTCATAATTTACTCTATTTTTAATATATTTTAGGTGAAAAAAACCTGCGGTACTCCAAAATTATTAGCCTCATTGAGTATGGAACAAGAACCTAAACCACCAATGCCACACAATATTAAATGGGCCACACCTGCCGATTCGGAAATTTTACGTTTCCTTTCTACCATCGATAAATCAAAGGAATTCTACTCAAACATTGTCAATAAGTAAGTTAACTTGAAGTTATCTCAATAAAATGATCTTCAATTTGAAAATTCTCAATTAAAATTTTAAACGAAATAAGTTTTGTCTTAATATTTATAAATATTAAGACAAAACTTAAAACGGCATCTTGTATAAGAACTAGTATTAAAACTAAATATTAGATTCTAGTTTTTATTGCAAATTTCAAAATTATTTTTTAATTTTAACAATTTTATAATTATAACTGCATATTTTACGTAAAATATCACGTATTATGCAAAAATATAAAGGAGCAAATATGCCACCACCAAAAAATATAACATTCAGCACAATATCGCGCCACAGCGGGGGTCTGTAGGCCTATATTAAAAAAAATGCAAATTAAAATAACAAAATTTCTTTATTAAAGAAAACTTACTCCAGTGCCTTGTGAGGGTATCAAAAATCTACCCTTCAAAATATCGTGTACAATAGATTTTAGTTTCCTTATAAAATTGATAAGAATCATTTTAAAATAAAATCTAAAGAAATTTTTAAATATTTTTTTTTTCTCAATTAAAAATTTATGACAAAGTACAGTGGGGCATAAAAATTAATTAATTTTAATAATTTTTTATTTTTATGTTATTATTTTTTAGTTTCTGCGAAGATGAAGATATCCAAAGAAACGATCGTCACTGTTGGATTGGTGATCGTGTTGGTGACTATACACAATTGGTTATGACCGCTGGCATTGATACGCAACGTTATAATCCCGAAGTACCATTGGAACCAAATTCTCAACCCTCTAAACTAAATGAATTAGTTGATAAATTATTGAAAATACGCAAAAATATTGCAACAGCGGTAAGTTTTCTAAAAAAATATATAATTTTAAATAATATATAATATTTTGAAATTTTTGATAAATTTCAAAGTTTTTTTTTTAATATTTTATAAAATTTTTTAGAAATGTTTCAAGAATTGTCAATAAACTTTTTTCAAAAAATGTTTTTAACTTCAAATGGGTTTCTTCTTCTTCTTTTTCAGATACCCTCTACCACTAGGACAATCAATGACATTCAAAGTGATATGGCTGGTCATGATGATGAAGGTTCTGGCCGCATGACAGATGATGTCGACGATGAAGAATATCATATGCAAGGCTCAGGAGATGGATCTGGTGGAGGTAGGTTTATTTCAAAAAAAATTCGATTTCTTCTAATATTTTATAGAGATTTTTTTTAAATTTGTCTATAATTGTTTCTAATTTCCTATTCTTATTACAGATCATCCTTCCCTCGCCTTTAATCCTCGCTCAGAGTCTGATCCTACTGAAAATGAGATTGTACCTGCGGTAGGAACTGGCGGTAGTTCTTCCACAACAATACACATGAGTTTGACAACTCTTCTAAGCGCCGTACTAGTCATACAATTATTAACAACGATACGATTTTTTAAGTTATATTAAAAATATTACTGAAAAAATCCAAAGGGTGCAACTCTGTTTTATAAATTATGTAGTTTATATATAAATTTAAAATATATATATACAAATTAACAACTCGAACTCGACTAAATGCAAACTAAACTTGCTCTTAAAATACTCTTAGAGAGTAACAATAAAGAAATTCTTTAAAATGATTTTTAACAAAAATTGACAAAATACAAAAAAAACAGCAATAACAAGTGCAAGAAATTCTTTAAAGAACGTATTTTCAAAATAATTTTAAAAAAAAGTGATAAAAAATAAAGTTGAAAAACTTTATTAAAAATTTATAAAAACAAAATACGAAAATATGTTAAATGTATACAAGAACATAAAAATACAAAAACAAAACTTACGTACATAACATAATTTGAATCTAAAGAAAGTCCAAAGAGCTCTAAATAAAAAAATGTAAATCTTTTAATAGAAATTAAAAACAAAACAAAAAAGAGAGAACTTGTTTTTAGGCAATTAACAAATTTTTAGAATTAAACAAAAAAATAAATTTAAATTTAACAAAACTACTTGGCGTTAAAGTCTCCACATGATTCCCCATTAAACTGATAGAAAAATACAACCCTGTAAAGGAAACAACTGAAAACCGTTAACAAAGAATAAATAAGAAATGAAACTGCTGTCAAAAGTACCTAAGTGTACTGTCATCCGGTACCTAACTCTAAGAATGTATTAGTAGAATTCTCAAGTCAACATAGTTGCAAAAAATCGTATTGAAAAATATTGAAAAAAAAATATTACATTTCAATTTATACTTTGAAAGGTTTCTTAAGATATTTTCCACATATTTTATCTACAAACATTTTATAAACACGTCTATTTGTTTTTTAATCTATAATATTGCAAAAATAAATTATTTATTTGAAATATCTTTTTCGTTTACCATACGAAAATTTACAACATTGTTTTTTTTAGTTTTAATTTCAACCAACAAAAATTCAATGTCAAAAAATAAAAAATATTTTATTTTCGTTTGTAAAAAATATATTATTTTCGGGCTATTAAATGTGTTTAAATTGTGCAAAAAAATTATAAAATATAATGTTAAGTGATAAAAAATATTTCAAAGTGCTATTATCCTCAAATTTTCGCGAAAAAGTTTTGAAGTTTGGAGAGAGAATAAAATTTTTACATATGTGTTGAATTTACACAGCACTCGTCTGTGAGAAGAGCGTAATGTTATTGTTGTAAAAAATTGACAGCGTTTCACTTCTTGTTTATTCTTTGACCGTTAAACTAAAACAGGGTTGTTTTGTTAAAGTAGCCCAGCAAACATTTCTACTCACAAAATAAACAACACAAGCAAAAATAAGAAAAAAAGGTGCCATAAACATATAAACACAAATTTTCCAAAAAAAAAAAATATGAAAATTGCTCATTCAAACTGGAATTTATAAAAATCAATAAATAAACAAACCATAACCACAACTAAACTGTTTGCAAATATTAAGTAAAAAAGAATTAAACAAAATATAAAAAAAACTATAATTGTTCCTTTTTTAAATTTAAAATATATAATACAACAATAAAATGGTAAAAGAAAGGTTTTCTTTTTTTTCTAAAAAAAAAAAACAAGCACAATATTCAAGAAAATTAAATCCAAATTCAGATTTTGTGAAATTTGTAAAAAAAGAGAATATATATAAAAAAAAAATTCAAACAAAAAAATTTAAGTACGTACAAGAAGAACTGAAATTTACTTTAGTAAATTAATAAAAAATTAAAAATATATATTAAAAAAAAATTAAACTTAGAAGACTTACAAGCTTTATACAAATTGAAGAAACAATTAAAGAATTGAAAACACACAAAAACAAATAATTAATAATTATTAATTAGAAATTTATTGTTGTTTTTTAAGGGACACAAGAAATTATTAATCACTTAATGGCAAAATATTAAAATAAGTCATAATTGTATAGTTAATAGCTTAAATGGATATTGTAGTTATTAAAAATATAAAAACAATTGCTAATTTTTCTCAAAATTAAAATTAAAAAAATTTTGAACGAATGTGGCAATTGTTTTTATATATTTTTTTATAAATTTAACAATTTATTAGCAAAGTTTTGAAATAAAATTAAAACCGTAAATTATTGAGAATCTCTAAATTGAAATAGAGAATTTAGAAATTATAGATCAGGGGGGTTCGAGAATTAGATTTTGTTCGGTATTAGAATAATATTCAAAGAGATCTTTCATACCCAAAGTACCAAAATTATAGAAAATTATGAAATAAAACTGTTATACTGAACATTTTCTTAAAAATAAACTGTCATACTTATAATAGGCAAACAGAATATTTTTATTTTTAAACTGTCAAATACCTAATTTTTAATTAATATTTTCAATTAAAAAACAATTTTTATACAAAAAATGTTATTTACGAATTTTCTATAGCAAAAAACCGATTTACAGACAATTTCTGTTGGAAAACCTATTATATAGACATTTTTCTATAAAAGTCAGTTATTCTAGAAAAAAATAAAAAAGAATCACTATTACGTTATAGATTTTTTTCTTCCCCCGAAATCGTTTATTGTTAAAATGTCTACAATTCCCTTATAAATATTTTCCATTTAAGGATTAATAATTTGCTGAAGCTAAAAAGGAATATTAAATAAAAATATATAACTAATTAATTGCTGAAAAGTTATAAAATTACGTTTTTACAGAATTTCTTTAAAAAACTTTCAAACGACCAATTAAAATTTGATTTCAAACAAAAAAATCTAAAAAAATTTATTTAATATTCCTTTTTCACAAAAACCCGAATATTGCTCTTTATATATTTAAAAAAAAAACACTCAAAAAACCATCTTCTAACGATTATTAAAACGGAAAAAATCTTTAATTATAAATGTAAAATGTTTAAATGTAAATTATATTTCAAAATAATAAAAAAATAATAAAAAACACACAAATTAAACTAAATAAAAATATTAAATTAAAATAACTTAGTATAAACGTAATAAAAAAAAGCTTAGTTAGTAGCCAATAATTATTAAAGTAATTTAAATAATAATTTATAAATAAAAAAAATAACTAAAAATGCACAACCTTTAATGACAAGTTTTGCATGTTTATAATTAAAAAAATATATTAAATAATAAAAATAAATCTATATTTTCTATATGTTATAACTCACTTTATAAATATATTTTTTAAAATTAAAAAAAAAACAACAAATGTTTTTTTGCATGTGATTAATAAAATATAAGTTAATATTTAAATAATTTTTGTTTAAAATTTTATTATTTTTATTACTTTTTGTTTGCATAAGAAAAGTATTGAAAACTAAACGAAAAAAGAAAAGAAAGCAAAATTTTGAATGCGGAAAGAGATTCATTTTGAGAAGCGAGTTCTATGTAGATGAACAGGATTTTAAGATCTGCAGTCAAGTTTTGATCAACTTTTGGCAATCATAATAGAACAATTTATTTAGAACAGAAGAATCATTCGTTTGTTGAGATATCAGAACGAATCAGTTCCGATTTTAAGAAAAAGCGTAAAAATTTTGTTTACTTTTCTTATTAAAAAATACATAATTTATTATAAAAACACTAAATATTAAACTACTACTTTATATTTAAGGTGTTAACAGTTTATTTTTTAGTTAAAACGATAAATATAAAAAAATACATTAAAAAAATATATTTTAAAAAATATTATTGTTTTTCCAACAAAACTGTCAACCCTTAAATGATAATATTAATTCAATATTTTTATATAAATAGTTTATTATTATTATTAGTCTGTAATAAATAATTTTTAAAAATACCAACAGAAGAAAATAAAATGGCCGTATATATAGTCGCAATTTAATTTAAATATAAAATATTAATAAAAAAAACACAAAAATAAATTGTTAAATAAAATAAATGTCAGTTAAAACAGTAATAAGTTTAAAAAAAACATCGGCAACATAATTATTGTTTAATTATTAAACAAAAAACCAACAAATAATTATTATTAACAAATATATATAAAAATTAACATTAATAATATATATATATTATAAACTATTATTAATCAAATGATAAAAAATAAATGTGCAACATTTAAAAAAAGAGTAATATTAATAATAAAACAAAATTATGTAAAATTGAATTTCTTTTTGTAAAAAAAAACACATTTTTATTTCGTAAAACTGAAAATAAATACATATAATTAAAAAAAAATTACGAAAAAAAACCATTAGTGTTTTATTTAAAACTTCAAAATTTTCAGTAAAAGTCCTGGTCTTTTTAAAACTAGTTCGATATCTAGGGAACTACAAAGTTTTACATCATATTATTTTCCATGGGACACCGTAATATAGTATTTTTTCTTGGAAATCATGATAAAAAGGAGTCAAGGCAAAGATTATATCAAAATTCGAATCGAAACTTAACATCTCAATTGAAAAAGACAAAATAATCTACACGTAATAAAATTATCAATTCGGAACAAGAAAAACGTAATTTTTTAAATAAATAGTATTTTTTTTATTTGTTTTATTAATATTATTATTGTTTTAAATGTTTATTAACATTTTTTCTAAAATTTTTCATATTTCAAAAGTAATATTTACAAAAAGCAGCTGTTCATTGTTTATGTTTTTAACTGAAAAATTGGCAATACTAACAGAGTTAATTAACTGCTCTTTAATCCATAACTGAAAAACACCTAAATTTGTTCCGAGTTTAATTTATCAACAAGTTAATACTAGTTTAACTGAGTAGTAAAACCCCCGACTTAATTTTCAATTAATTTTATGTTTATATATTCACTATTTTAGAAAATTCAAAAAGTACCAGTTAAAGAACGAAAAATTACCAGAAATACTCCAGTTTAAATTTTCATTCACTCAAGTCCCTGATTGCTTAGTTTTATGTTTTTAGGTTCATTATAATAGAAAATTCAAATAGTACCAGTTCAAGAACGAAAAAGTACCAAAAAGTATGTTCTCACTTACTCCATGCCCTACACGTTTAATTTCATGTCTATAGCTTCAATATTATCGAAAATTCAAAAAATACCTTTTGAAGAACGAAAATCCGGGCTGTACATTCTTAATCCGGGCTGTACATTCTTAATCCGGGCTGTACATTCCTAATTTCATGTTTATAGGTTCAATATTATAAAAAATTCAAAAAGTTCCAGTCGAAGAACGAAAAAGTACCAAAAAGTTCCCTTTTATATGTTATCACTTAATCCGGGCTGTACATTATTAATTTCATGTTTCTAGGTTCAATATTATAAAAAATTCAAAAAGTACCAGTCAAAGAACGAAAAAGTACTAAAAAGTCCCTTTTTATAGATGTTTCTAGGTTTAATTTTATGGAAAACTCAAAAAGTACTAGTCGAAGTACGATAAAGTTCCCCTTTTATAGATTCTCATTTACTCCAGGCTCTAAGTGCTTAATTTCATGTTTCGAGGTTCAAATTTTGTAGCAAGCTCAAAAAGTACCAGTCAAAGAACGAAAAAGTACCAAAAAGTGCCATTTTATAGATTCTCATTTACTCCGGGCTCTACGTGCATAATTTCATGTTTCTATGTTCAATTTAATAGAAAACTCAAAAAGTACCTTTTGAAGAACGAAAAAGTACCAAAAAGGTCCCCTTTTAAAGGTTCTTACTTAATCGGGGCTCTACATGCTTTCATGTTTCTAGGTTTAATATTATAGAAAATTCAAAAAGTTCCTTTTGAAGAACGAAAAAATACCAAAAAGTCCACTTTTATAGATTCTCAAGTGCTTAATTACATGTTTCTAAGTTTTAAGTCAAAAAGTACCAGTCGAAGTACGATAAAGTACCAATAAAGTACCCATTTTATAGATTCTCATTTACTCCGGACTCTACTTGCTTAATTTCATGTTTCTAGGTTAAATTTTATAGAAAACTCAAAAAGTACCAATTGGAGAATGAAAAAGTACCAAAAAATATCACTTGGTACCGGTGTTTCAAATAACACCCCATTAGCATATTTAATAAAATCAAATTTCCCGTTTTTACCCCTTTTGGTACTTTTTTCCTCCCCATTAACGAAATAAAAATTCTGTTCCAAAAAGTTGCAACATCGTATTGTTAATAAACCAAAAACAATGTTTCATAAAAAAGTACCAAAAATAGGTAAAATGTTCACCCCTTAAACGTCCGAATATCCAAAAAGTACTAAATTCATATTTTTATTTGTTCGTCAAGTTATGAAGGATTCAAAAATATTTTTTTAATGTTCTCTTGTTTAAAAGATACATGGGGTGCAAAAGAAGTACCAAATTACAGTTTTTACCCGTTTATTCCCCAAAGGGGCCGAATTTGAAAAAATTACCGGACACCTGTCCGCTTTTTTTAATGAACGACATAAGCTTTAACTGTTTTTGTAACTTTTCTAGTTTAGGAGATTTGAGGTTACCGAATTTACGTTTTTACCCTTTTTTAACCCCCAAAAAAATCGAATTTCCAAAAATCCCGTCTTATTGGATACATTTGGTGGGAGACTAACATCCTGCCCAAATTTCAGCTCTTTAGCTTCAACCGTTTAGGCTCTACGATGATGAATCAGTCAGTCAGTCAGTAACGTTAGAATTTTATATACGTATGTATATAGATTTCGTGCATTGATGTGTGTAAAATGGCAGAAGATCCAATAAAGAATTTGCAAAAATTGGCGCGAAAACATACAACTGCGCGCAAAAAATTTCAGAATTTTTCCTTCAAACAGATTTTGTTTGATGTCCCATTTAAAATACATTGGTTTGACGACGTAGGAAACTCTGGTTTGTCAAACAGCAATGTATTTTTCGTATCTCGTGTTTGCTACAAACATAAAGTGTTTGAAGTAAAAGCAGCGACTCGAATTATTTGCACAAATTCTTAAACACTGCATTATCAACCTACTGTCTTACCAATTTTCGGCGTACCTTACTTTGTAGACTTCTATTCCACCCTCTGGTAGATCTGTGTGCAATAAATTCAAAACATAACCTTAATAACTCTTTAACTTACTCTAAATATGCAAATTTTATTAAAATCTCACAAAGAAAATTATCCCATTTATTTCCCTTTTTTGGTAAAAATTTTCCCACTTCAACCATAACTTTAACTCTCCACTATATATTACAAAATTTCCAGCGATTAACAACCTAAATCGCTAGATTTCTCTTGAAAAATCTCTCTACATGTCACAATAGTAAAATGCAACTCTGTTGTTAACAAACATTTGTTTTGATTTTTTGGCGCGCTAATACAACAAAATATAAGCGTGCCATATTTTGTGTGTGTTTTTTTTGGTGGTGGAATGCAGATGCAATTTTTCTAAATAAAATTAAAGATTAATAAAACATTACTAAATAAAAAGCCGAGCATTTAACAACAGCGGCAAGCTTAAACTAAAATATAAAACAAATATTTTTTATATACTGTGTTAATTTAAATAAAAGTAAAACGCAAAATGGCAAGACGTGACTATGCCCAAGATAAAGGTAAACAACAGACATTGAAAGAAATACTTTTATTTGTGGATAAAGATAATTTAAATATATTTTTTGTTTTGCTTAAACAGAGGCCATCAAAAGTTTCCTTAGTGAATTCTGCAAACAAGATGATGAGGGTAAAAAACATTTCATCTATGGTCAGCAATTGGTGAAGCTAGCTCACCGTGAGCAAGTTTTGTTGACTGTTGATCTAGATCATTTGGCGGAATTTAATGAGGGTTTAGCCGATGCTGTTGTTAATAATAGTCGCCGTTATGCCACTATGTTTAGTGATGTTATAGCGGAAATGTTGCCCAATTACAAGGAACATGAAGTACATGCCAAAGATGCCTTGGATGTGTACATAGAACATCGTTTGTTAATGGAAACACGCACTAGAAATCCCATGGAACAGCATGATCAGAGAAATCAATTCCCACCAGAGTTAATGAAAAGATTGTAAGTGTTTTTTGTGAAAAATAGAGAAATTTGTCAATAGTAACTAACTTCCCTTACAGTGAAGTGGGTTTTAAGCCTCAGTCCCATGTTAAAGCCAGTTCTATACGTGAAATTAAGGCGGAGCATATTGGTAAATTAGTGACAGTGCGTGGTATTGTTACCCGTTGTACCGAAGTCAAACCCATGATGGTAGTGGCCACTTATACTTGCGATCGTTGTGGTTCTGAAACCTATCAACCCGTTAGTTCTTTGTCTTTTACACCCGTCTCAGATTGTCCTTCAGATGATTGTCGTGTCAATAAGGCGGGCGGACGTCTTTATCTACAGACCCGTGGTTCGAAATTTGTTAAATTTCAAGAAGTTAAAATTCAAGAACACAGCGATCAAGTTCCTGTGGGTCATATACCGCGTACCATGACCATTATGTGTCGTGGTGAGGTCACACGTCAAGCACAGCCCGGTGATCATGTCCTTATATCGGGTGTTTATTTGCCTTTAATACGCAGTGGTTTCCAACAGATGGTACAGGGTTTGTTGTCGGAAACCTTTTTACAAGCTCATGTAAGTTTTAGTAAATGTCTGTTTTTATTCAAAATTGTTTAATAATTTCTTTCTATTAGCGCATTATTTGCATTAACAAAAATGATGAAATCTCCGATAAAGATTCTGAATTAACACCCGAGGAACTAAGCGAATTGGCTCAAGATGATTTCTATGAACGTTTGGCCACCAGTTTGGCTCCCGAAATCTATGGACATTTAGATGTTAAAAAGGCTATGCTTCTACTGTTGGTGGGTGGTGTTGATAAGCGTCCTGATGGCATGAAAATTCGTGGTAATATAAATATTTGTCTTATGGGTGATCCTGGTGTAGCCAAATCTCAATTGTTGGGCTATATCAGTCGTTTGGCTTTACGTTCCCAATACACCACCGGTAGAGGTTCTTCGGGTGTTGGTTTGACGGCTGCTGTTATGAAGGATCCTCTAACGGGTGAAATGACTTTGGAGGGTGGCGCTTTGGTATTGGCTGATCAAGGTGTTTGCTGTATTGATGAATTTGACAAAATGGCTGATGCTGATCGTACCGCTATACACGAAGTTATGGAACAGCAAACAATATCCATTGCTAAGGCCGGTATTATGACTACCTTAAATGCTAGAGTATCGATTTTGGCGGCTGCCAATCCTGCCTTTGGTCGTTATAATCCTAGACGTACCGTGGAACAAAATATTCAACTACCAGCTGCCTTACTGTCACGTTTTGATCTTTTGTGGTTGATTCAAGATAAACCAGATCGTGAAAATGATTTACGTTTAGCCAAACATATCACCTATGTACACAGTCATTCCAAACAGCCACCCACCCGTGTTAAGGCTCTCGATATGAATCTTATGCGTCGTTATATTAATCTTTGCAAACGTAAAAATCCCACCATTCCCGATGAATTGACTGATTACATTGTTGGCGCCTATGTGGAATTGAGACGTGAGGCTCGCAATCAAAAGGATATGACCTTTACTTCGGCCCGTAATCTTTGGGTATTTTACGTTTATCCACCGCTTTGGCACGTTTGCGTTTATCGGATAAAGTAGAAAAAGATGATGTAGCAGAAGCCTTGCGTCTTTTGGAAATGTCTAAAGATTCTCTCAATCAAATACATGAACATCAAAAGGGACAGTAAGTATTACTTGGGTTTTAAATATTCCTATAAGTTTTTTTAAATATTAATTATTTACAGCATTCCCAACACTTCCGATAAAATCTTTGCTGTGGTCCGTGAATTGGCCGGCTCTAGTAATACCGTCAAAATTGCCGACGTTATGGATCGTTGTACTACCAAGGGATTCAAACCCGATCAAGTGGATAAATGTATTGAAGACTATGAAGAACTTAATGTGTGGCAAGGTTAATATGGCTCGTACAAAAATTACTTTATGTAAAATAATCTCAAATATTGATTGATGGAGTTAAGACAAAGAAAAAGCCTTCTTTTAATGTTTTTTTATTATTGAATAAAATTTATCTGTTTAAGTAATTGATTGTTGTTTTTTCCAGCATGTGAGCTGATAAGAAAAAGAACAAAATTTCATATTTTTATAATAAATTTAATGTTTACTTAAAAAAATGTTTTATTTAACTTTATTAATAAAATTGTATGCAAATTAGATAATTTAGTTTCCGCATTATAGTCTAGACTACTGTAATATAGTATGGACTAGTAGAGTTGACTATAGTGTGGTCAATAGATTATACGTTTTGTCTGCCTTTAGAGTAGACCTATAGTCTGGACTTATTAGAGTAGTCCTTTAGTCTGCCTTCTAGTAAACGATAAAGTCTGGACTATAGAGTAGAGTAGCTATAATTGGACTATAGAGTAGACTATATTGACTATAGAGTAGACTATAGTCAATGAGTACTATAGTCTTTAGTCTGC